>NC_139715.1:23325992-23465992 GCF_964188405.1 Protomyctophum parallelum | reverse complement strand
GACACTTTGTTCAAAGAAAACAACAACCACTTCTTTTTTAACTTAATCTACTCACAAAAGACGCATGCCTAGGAAGGCTGGGATGAGAGTGACAAATAAA
The DNA here is from genome assembly GCF_964188405.1 of Protomyctophum parallelum. Lineage (NCBI taxonomy): Eukaryota > Metazoa > Chordata > Actinopteri > Myctophiformes > Myctophidae > Protomyctophum > Protomyctophum parallelum. The sequence continues at coordinate 23,465,892 of NC_139715.1, read as the reverse complement.
TATATAATATGAATATAAACCCATGGTGTGATGGGGTATTGGTGTGTGCGTGCGTGGCTGCGTGCGTGTTGGGGTGTATGGGGAGTGGGGAATCAGCGCTACTGATGAGCATTTGAGCATTTTACATGCCTGAAGGAATTCCATTAACCAGTCTGATTAAAGTAATCATTGGAGCCATCGGTGCCTGTCAGATGCCATCCCTGCCCTCTCAATTACCCAAATCTCCTTGAACTCAATTGCTCGCATCATCATGAAGGTGGAAAGGGGCGGCGCGCGACGGGCACGCACACCATAGTGGCACGCGGGCCCATGGAGGAGGCGAGGGAGAGGGAGGCAGCATCTTGTGTGTGTGTGTGTGTGTGTGTGTGTGTGTGTGTGTGTGTGTGTGTGTGTGTGTGTGTGTGTGCGCGTGCGCGTGCGCGTGTGCGTGTGCGTGTGGATGGGTGCAAGAGGGGGCGAGCGAGGCAGCACAGGAGCATATGGAATCTGTCCACACCACCTACAATGAAACCCCACACCCCCTTTCTCTCTCTCTTCTCTGTCTGGGGGATATGCAAGATGTCCGCCGATCAGCCTAATTAGGACTGGCACATAGAGGCGCGGGGCGACGTGCGTACAGTCCGTGCCGAGGTCAAGAAGAATTTGCTACACACACACACACACACACACACACACACACACACACACAGAGAAGCAGGTAAACACACACAATGCAACGGTTATGCATATATTATTATCACAGCAGGAAACCAACGTTTTTTGTCAATTGCTATAACCGGAACAGCGATCACGCAAGCCATCTATGAACAAACTAATGTTTCTTCCACTTTCTGACAACTGAGCAGTGACAAAAAATAAATGAATACAACGCTAGCTTGGCTTATATGATGACTACATCTTAGGAAGAAGGAAAAAAAGGAGCTTGCACACTGAGGGCTCCGATGCTATAGAATAGATGCCTTTAAAGGTGACTGCGACGTTTCGAGCGCAAGGCTCTTCCTCAGACTAAAGGTGAACACAGAGGAACACGTCTTTGTACAACCCACTATACAATCAGCATGATCACATGGAATGTGTGACAGCTGGGCGCAATCTCACGTGACATCACGTACATCTTAGCCCACGTCACAATCTGAATTGTATCACGTTAGCTTATGCAACGTGATACAAATATACTCAAGACATCTCGACAATACATTTTCAACTCAACGGCACGCCCTTAACACTCGGTCCGCTCTTGAAACTTTTCCCTCGTCTAAACTTCCTGGCGCACGTCTTGGCAACGTCCAGCCATCTGGTATAGCTCAAGTAAACAAATCATTAAAGGATGAGATGGGATTTGAGAATTATCAGTTGGCCCAGGTGTGGTATATACCCCATCTTGTTGGCTCGAACGGCAGAACTATATGCTCACAAGGGAGAAGCGGCTCCGCTCCGATTTTGTACCTCCACACCCTGTTTATGTTTATGGAGACGATCTTGTCTGTGTACCAACCACGAAAGCAAGCGAATCAACATCCTACGAGCCAATAACAACCAGATTCAAAGCGACCCGAATCCCAAATGCTGACGCGCGTTTCCCCGTCGCCATTTTTGATGGATGTGTAGCTGGATGGATGTGTAGCTTTGACAATTTAGCTCTGCAAAGCACTGAAGGTAGCACTGAAATACACTTACTGTACACGACTTAATGTGTATACTTTCTACAACTCAACGCATTGTCATGCAACACGTTATGAGCGCGTAGATCTGCTATTTTGGTCGTTTTTTAACTTTAACATGTTTCACCTATAACTTGAAGGGCTTCTATCACTGACTATCTATTCTATCACTTTATCCTGTGACATTCCTTTAACAAAAATATGTTTTCGCATATGATGACATGCCTGAGACACGGCAGGTTGTGTACTCAACCTCAGACTGGATGTACAAAACTCGCATCAAGCTTGCACATCTGCTACTTTTGATGCTTCTGTGTGACAATGTATAGTACAATCAAGTAGGGCGTTAATTAATTAATTTACCAAAAGCACACACAAAGTTAAAATATGGAGATAGGAGGGTTCCTTTTTTTCCTTTTTTTTTTGTCCGACAGCAACGTTATCTGTGTACTGGAGCAAGCATCACCTGCTGAAGCATTTTCCTCACTACCTCTTGCTGGACCAGTTTCATCTCAGTGTTCTGAACAAACAGTCTGGTCAGCTGATATACCACAGGCACACATTGCAGTACAGAGTTTTCCCATCATGCAGCAGTCCTATGCTGCCCTACAGTGTTGACTTTGTCGACTAAAAACTATGACGAAGAATGTTCGCCGACTACCTTTTTCACTGACGCAAACTAACAAAAAGTAAATGCAAACTAAGCTGTGATGACTAAAACTAAAGACTAAATATAGGCTACCAACAATTTTGTCGATGAATACAAACTACACAAAAATCTTAATCTTAAAGACTAATGCAGAAGAGATCCAGTACAATTAAAAAACAAGTCATTTTAAGCTTGGTTGTGTGCTAGGTGTCACTCTCCGAAAATTGCCGATTCGCATTCGGCACACAGCTGAGTATAAGGCAATTAAACACAATCACGGCCCGCCAAAATACATTTTAGTTCTTCTGATATTTGAGATGACCAAAACTGAATGGAATTTTATTCCATTGGTCCAGCAAGTGCTGATATAGCGATTGAAATGCTTCAGCAGGTGATGCTTGCTCCAGTACCATGCAGTACACAGATGCTAAACTAAATAAAAAAAATCGCTGTCAAAGTCAACACTGCTGCCCTACAAAGTCAAATTGCAGCAACAAATTAAACGGATTAAAAAAAGGGCTTTTCAGTGGTTCAATTGGCTATGCAGCCAAATGGGTTATCGAGTGATATTGCACTTGCAAATGTATATCTGTGCATGAGGGTGATTGTTTATCCCCAGATCAAGAAGGCTGACTTGACTTTTGAGACAAATAAATGATTCAATGTGCCCAAAAACGTAGTTAATGCACTTTGGCTTTGTAGAGTAGCCTAGTATATAGTGCCAAGACAATTCCCATCTAATACTGGAACAGCAATCCCTCACCAATTCATCTAATGGATGTCTAATGGATCTTTATGCGGGTGGTTCTCAAAGTGGGGTACAGGGCCCCCAGAGCTCCTAGAAGGGCTAAATGCCTCTATGTGCCTCAGTGTGCAAGTTGCTAAATGTCTTAACCCATTCTGACCTGAGATCAGATTCATAACGAGGTTCCCGCTGGACACACACTGGTCTGATGAACCCATTCTGACCTGAGATCAGATTCTAAAAATGTCAGTCGTTCTTCGATTTTTCAAAAAATAGCAGACCTACAAGCTCGTATCGCGCCACTCGGTGGCGCGATATGAGCTTGTAGATCTGCTATTTTTAAATAGCTAAAGCATAACATGATGCCGACACCAAAATGGGTGCCCGGTCAGAATGGGTTAATATATGTAGCATAAAATCTGCCATTTTAACCACTAAATACATTTGAACATAGTAAAGCTCACAACGTGCCACGACACAATGTGCTGTGAGCTTGAAGATCTTGCTCTTTTCAAAACATTCACAAAATCTTGAAAATATTTTCAGATGGGGGTCCACGGCCAAATACATTTTGCGTCCTTGATATGTTTTAGAAATGCTGCCGTACGACTACATCGCAATCTGCGTTGCGTTTGATTCACTCAGTAGAGGCAACACGGTTTTAAATCATCTCACCAAAACAAGTACTTCTCTAAACCAGTGTTTCTTAATGTGTATACCCCTAATGGGGTACTTTGGGGCTCTCCCAGGACTACTAAAAAACTGTCTGATATTGTCTACACTCTACGAGCATAAATAATGTATCCCACTTTCTTGTGACTTTCACTATCATACACATTTTAAAATGTACCATTTTCAATACAAACAATAGCTGATGAATCAGCCAAAACCCACCAAAGAAAATTGACAGCTGCATGATGGGTTTTTTTTTTACCTGACATGAGGGAGTTTCTATTATGAAAGCAAAATAAATTAAATGAAAAGAACATAGAAAAAGAAAAGATTACAGATACGTGGTGGAAACGTACAACTTAAATCAAGGACAAAGCTGAAGAACCCATGCATGAAAAACTAAAATAGCTTCAGCAAGACAGACGCTGTCTTTCTGTAGCTACAGAACTTAACCCATTAAGACACAAGGCCAATTCTACAAATGCCTTCTAAATCCTTAACAGTTTTCTGAAAGAAAGTGCAGTGCGTTGCTAATCGCTGCTGTCGGGCGGAAAGCTCTTATCTCCACATTTTATATTTTTTTCCGTAAATTAATGCCCTACTTACTAGATAATGCTACAGCGTCACACAAAAGTAGCAGATCTGCTACTTTCGCTATTTTAGTATTTGAATCATGAAAAGTAACAGTTTAATGGCTTAAGAAGGCTTGAGAACAAACACCGGACAGCCCAGACCAGTGGCTTCAGAACATCCCACACAACACAGCAGCACTACATGCAACACAGACAGAGATAATACATTTTGCCTTAATTGATCTACAATCCCGCTGGGAACATAGTGTTGTGAGTCAGTGAAAACACTGGGTATCAAAACACTGTGTGCACCTCCCCCTGTTTAAAACTGCAAGAGTTCATCTGCTGATTTAAAGCATTATTTGAACAGCAAAATACTTTTTTACACACACTCACACTCTCTCACACACACACACACACACACACACTAGGCGCAACGGCCTTCCATTAGTCGTGAATAGGAGAGTTCGAGCAGTGGAGAGGGTCACAGCAATACAGACATACGCTCACTTACGCGTGAGCGCATACACACATGCCACAAGCACAGGTGTGCATGCACATGAACAGCCATTTGGAGCATGCATGATTGATTGTGAAAATTGTGATGATTCTTTTGTCATTGTGGGAACAGTCTGAAAAGAGAAATCCAATAAAACCGAGGAATGGATTGTTGTCCGACTGACATTCTAAACCTTTTGCTACTGTCGACTCCCACACACACTCGGACTACTGTAGCCATCCTTTGTAAGCTGTTACAGACGTCACCTGTCCTTGTCCCACACCCACGACACACATGAATTAATGTTTTTTTTAGCATGGCTTTATGAAAAGCTACAAAAAAAGCCAGCCTCATGTCGACAACTGTAAACACTGAACTATCACACAGAGCATCTTAACACGGCACATTGATTCGTCATCGTGCCACTACGAATACCCAAACCGATTTTCCACAGAAAATGTCAACATGATTAATATAAGATAATTTATCGGCAAGTGACCTGGCCATGTGATGGAGTAGACTATCAGTTAGCCACATGATTCCTAGCATCCCAATTTCCTGGCAAACATTCAGCGAAAATTGCCAATCTACAATCTCACCACATGGCACGATGCATTGTGAGTATATTTAGTGTAGCGCAAAAACAGGAGGGGCACTATTATTAGAACAGTGGTTCCCCAAAAAAAATCGAGACCCAAAAGAGAAATGCAATGTCTAACCGGGACCCAAACTAGTGAAAATAGCCAATCTACAAGCTTGTAGATCTGCTGTTTTCACAACTTGGATTTGTATTTTTTATGTATTGTCGTTTGGTTAAAACATTTGAAAACGTCGTACAAAATCTAGGAAACAAAACATAAAGGGCTAGGCTTATTTACTCGCGGCCCGTACAAATTGGTTCTGCGACCCACATATGGGTCCCGACCCACTTTTTGGGGAAACAGTGCTGTAGAACCCTTGGGAATACTGTCAACTAAGTATAGGGTTTAAGTTGATGTTGCTGGAACACTTGTTGGCCATGACGCACGTCCCCTGCTACACACGAAACATTCACTGTCTCCTGTATGCTCTGTTCCAGGACTCATCTCATCTCCCAAACGGTGCCTTCTGTTCCCATTCTGGACTTCTATGAAAAGCTCCATCACACCAAGGGGACCCTGATTAGACCCTGTATAGATAGATACGCCCCCCCCCTCCCCTATTTTCTACAACCCCACAAACACAAAACAGAACGACAAACAACTAGTAATTCAATGCAATAATAGAGTAATGAATAGCAGCACTATATCTCAGTGAGGTAACATTGGATTCTTAAATCGCAAGGCTCTCGGCACAGTGAAAATGGTGTCACAGTCTTATCCTCTGCATTTTTCATATAGGCCTGTTCTGCATTATACCAGAAATGAAGTGTGCTGTGTCAATAGTGACTTGCAGTATACAACCAAAACCAAAGTCTCACTTTGCTGATGTTACAGCATGTACAGTACCTTCCTCCTTTTTATGACTAGCTGTAAAAGACCAGGGGAGATTATGAACCATTAGACCAAGGATGAGGCTAATGGTCCTCAGATACACAACTGTTAATGCTGCTTTATTCTCTCTCATTGATGTCAAAAGTGTTGCTTGATTGCATCCATTACCATTATCCAAATACCAAAATTGACCGGACATTTTCCACATTTAAGCAGACACCAGCAGTGTTATTACAAATTAACCAATCAACACGTGCCAGGCAGTAATGCTGATGTTGTTGTCATGGTTTAATTGCAAGGGACAGCCTCAGATAATGTACATTGATTGAAACATATTGATTAGAATCTCTGTTGAAACACTAACCGTCCCTTTTGAGCAATGCATGTAATGCATCTTCATCTGCATGGATGGAGCCCACAAGCAAAGCTGGGTATTCAATTACATTTCTTTTTTCAAACAAATTTAGACGTTCACTCTAAAACAAAACAAACCGAAAGTAACTTCAGACCATGGAACATGTACGTTCAAACGAAATACCTGAAGATTCAGACTGGGTGACGTCATGAATTTGGGTTTTCAAATAATTATCTGACTTTTGACCACAACTGGCTGAAAATGCAAAATGGCCTCCATTCATATCACCATAGCAACAGCCTGAGGTCCCCCACAAGCACATGATATGAACCTGACATCATATTTATTTGATGACATTAACATAGTTTGGTCAATATAGTGCATTAAGTGCAAAGCAATCAAAACAAATAAAATTGATAAGGGATAGAGAATTTGCGAATGCTCGTAGTATAAAAATAGGTGTTACATTGATTAAAATAGCAGTAGTACACAACATAATTATTACTTCAAATATCATTTATGAATTTTCATTTTGATAACATATCAACTCTACATATTAAGAATGAATACCCATATTCATTTTTAATATAATAGTCACCTCTATGAGAGCTCACGAAGGCCATCTCGCCTCCCAATTTCGAAAAGTGCAGAAAGCAATACAAAGACATTTTATTTTTTTCCTCTTTTTCTATTTCTCTCATTTTCTTCAAATGACGCAGTCTCTTTTGAACACTGGGTGGGGGGGGGGGGGGGGGGGGGGTTTGGGGAGGGCAGGGGGTGTGCCACTTCAAATAAAAAAGCCACTTTTACAATGCCGAGCTACAGTAAATGATAGTACAAACATAAGCCGTTTTCATCGGAGGATGGTGGAGTATGATGACACAGGTAATACTGATGTGGAATCAAAAGTTTTGAAAAGACATGGCAGATTATATCAATAAATACTTACTTACAGACTACAGCAGAAAATAGTCTCACACAGTTTTGAAGCTCTGCTGTACAGTGAGTGATTCTGTCCAAGAGTGATTTTATAAACTGTTTTTTTTTTTTTTTCCTTTTTCTGATTCACAATATACCTTAAGTATGGTTATATTCCTGAAAATGTAACTGGGTAAGATTTTTTTTCACCTGTACACTTACATTTTGTGTGTAATCGGATCTTCACCATAGAAAAATAGATTTTGCATCATCATCATCATCAGTTAAGTAGAGCAACTTTGTTCATCCGTGTATTGTTTGTGTTGTCATCATTTGTGTTGTTGTTGTTTTGTTTTGTTTCAAGAAAGCTGTATCCATTCCTCTAATGTCATGTTTCAGAAATAAGAATAAGACTCTTCGGCACACCCCATTTTATCTGGTTTTCTTTTTTTGTGTGTTGTTATGTGCCACTGCCAAGGCACCCTATAGAAACTGAGCCAGTGTTTTAACGAGGTCAAGGGGGTTGGGGGGGAGGGGGGGGGAGACACTTTGTTAACATTGACGATCCTAGTTTCTCAGAATTGGCTAAAGGTGGTCTGTTTCTCAAGGACTTCGAGGTAATCGGGCTCAGACTGCAGTTTCGCTTTTAGCTCCAAATATTCGTTCCTGTTAGGCTCCACATAAACAGTACTGCAGGGCGCCGTGCCGTAGAGCACCGTTTCCCTTATCCGCTCCGGGTGCAAGAACTGACGTCTGACATCAAAGTTGGGGTTGTAAGTGTACGACACGGGCCCTGTGTACTTGTACTCTAGATTGGCCCCCGCTGGGATGGACGGAAGGGGCTGGTGTGGGGACTGCTTATCGGGGTCGAGGATGCCCCGGAAGAAATGGTCCGTGTCAACGACTGGGGAGGGGTTCTCGCGTGGCTCAATGGTACTAACACTGTACGTGGGGCTCCTCATGGTGCCGCCGTCCCTCTCCTCATCCGGGTTACTCCTATACGTAACCTTGAGCTCATGGAGATCCCGGTAATCCTCCACCGCGTTGCCCTCCCTCGACCTGTAAATGGGGTTTTTGCACATGTGACCCATGGGGTGCGGGATGTACTCGTAGACGTGGCCGGCGGGGGCCTTGGCCTTGGGGCCCGAGCGGTTGCTGTACAGGCTGTACTGCAGGTTGAACGAGCTCACGTCCGAGTTGTTGGTGCTGGTGCGGTCGCTCTGCGACCTTTTGCGCTTCTTCATGACCACCACAAACAGGCCCGCAGCCACGAAGACGGACATGATGAAGACGAGCAGCAGACTCAGGATGAGGACGGAGAGGGGGACGGTGCTATTGGGGGTGTTGAAGCGTTGCGGGGCCTCCGTCGTCGTGGACCGCTCGTCCGCGGCCACGTCCGTCGGGGCCACCGTCGACACGGCGACATCGGAATAATCCGGGCACAGCAAATCAGACTGGATGGAGCGCAGGTCCATGCCGGCGTGGCGTTTGGGGGTCTCGCACATGACCTCGTTGACCACGGTGCCGGCGCTGAGCTGCTCGAGCCATATCTTCATGCCCACCATGTCACAGGAGCAATCCCACGGGTTCTCGAACAGATCTATCTGCACCAGCAGCTTCAGCTGGTCCAAGACGCCGCTCACCGGCAGATTCTGAAAGTGGTTGCTGCGCAGGTTGAGTCGAGACAAGGGGAGGCTGGCGAAGACGCCCCCTGGTAAGGTCTTCAGGAGGTTATTGTTGAGGAAAAGCAGCTGCAGGTTGGGGAGGTAGCGGAAAGTGCCGGCGTCAACCTCTCTGATTTTGTTGTACTCTAAATAAAGATACTGCAGGTTCTGCAGTCCAAAAAACATCTCTCCCGTAAGCCTGTCCATGAGATTACCATTCAAATACAGCCTACGTAGGTTGGTTAAATCCCCAAAGGCTCGGTCATGTATGAGGGATATCCTGTTGTTCCCCAGGTGAAGCAAATCCAACCCGATGGCATCGACAAAATCTGATCTCCGCACCACGGGGATGTAATTCCCAGTCAGATACATTTTTTTAGGGTTGTATGGCTTGGGTTTAAGGTCAGAAATACTCTCAATCTTTCTCTCTTGGCAGTTGACATTTAGCCCAAGGTCAGATATCTGCAGGTTGCATGTACAGGCAGTGGGGCAGTCCAAAGGCACAGGAGATTTGGTCTGAAAAGCAATGATGGGGCCATAGTTGTATGGATTGCCACCCGGTATTCGTGAGGTGGGCTTTGACCTTGTTTTATTAAACTGCCGTGTGCCCTTGGTGGGCCTAGAAGAGGACCTCAGCACCGCCGACGAGGTGGCAGAGGCCGTGACGGCCACAGGTGTGGTCTGATAATATCCATTGGTGCTGAGAGGGGGCACGGGCCTCGCGGTGTCCTCCATGGGCCTCCGTGGGCAGAGCTCTTGCTTTGACACCTCGTCCAGATCTCTGCCGTGGAGCCGGAACGGCGTCTCGCACACTACCTCCCCCACCAGAGCGGTGTAGGATATACTCTCCAGCCAGGCCTTGAGCGAGATAAGCTCACAGGAACAATTCCACGGGTTCTCCTCCAGTTGTAATTCCACCACCTTGTCCATGTGCTCCAGGAGGCCAATGTACGGGAACATTTTTAGCCGGTTGCCCCTCACATCCAAGTGTGTGAGGGGCACGTTCCGGAAAATGTTCGGCGGCAGGGCAGCAAGAAGGTTGTCATTCAAAATCATCACCGTCAGTTGGTGGAGCTTGCCCAAGGCGTTGGGCTCGATGGCCGTGATGTAATTATAATCGATCTGAAGGTATTCCAAGCTCTCCAGCCCCACGAACGTGTCGTCCCTCAGAATGTCAATCTTGTTGTTGTTCAGGTGCAGCCTTTTTAATCCCTGGAGTCCGTTGAAGGCACCCGACTCGATCTCGGAGACGTCGTTGTTGCCCAGGTGCAGGATAGTCACCCCTGTGTAGTTGATGAAATCATTGACTGACAGTTTCTTCAAGAGGTTCCCTGTCAGCAGGAGATGATACATGGAGAAGTGCACAGGGCTGATCTCCGTCAGCCTGACAATGCCCCTGTTCTCACAGCTGACTGTCAGGACGCCTTCCTTCTCCTCGCACGTACACAGGCTCCGACAGATCTCCCCATAATTGTCATACATCTCGACCAGCCTCGGAGATGATGCAATCAGAAGGATTATTTTCAGGACCCAGATATGCATTTTTCGTGGGAGAGAGGGTGCCCCAGCTCACTCAAGTGTGGTGCCAGTGTGAGGTGTCATCTAAAGGAGGGAAAGAAGAAAACAAAATAGGATGGGTTCTATTTAAAAAAAACACAGGCTAATACAATATTAATTAGATATATATCTTTGATGCTGGCTACAGGCCTATTGACAATTTGATAGTTCATAATCACCTCATAACATAGTCAGCTGTTGAGATTTTTTTTAAGTGACAAGAAGACAGCAGACGTGCAAAACACACAGGCTATACAGATAATCATGCATATATATGCCGGCATCAATTTGGCCATTATCGTTGGAAGCAGCGGGCTTCACGGAGCACTCTGCCATAAATATGCACTTCGATGTAATGATCATGTTGATTGTGGAAAATATCCGCGGTGGACAGCCACTGCGCATTTCTGACAGCTCGCCTGGATTCCAAAACCGTTTCGCAAAAAGCGAATAATTTCCTATTGGCTGTAATAATACTAATTCGATCCTATAGAAAAAAGCGCACTGTCAAACGATTGCATGCCACCGTGCCACGCAGCAATGTAGGCAAAAAAGCCACCCCGTGATGATAATCCAATTTAAAGCCCTCGTTTTTTTTCGTTATCAAAGTAACATCACATCTCGAAGAGGCAACCAACTATCTGCCCACAACCGACAAGATGATTTCTCACTCACCCCGCATACCCGACGACTTGAAAACAGTGGAGAAACTGTCGGATTCCCCCTCTCTCTTCACGCACGTCCAGCGGCATAAGAGCAGAGAATCAATATCGCCTATATGTGGGTCTATGACTGACATATTATTCTTGGGAAATATCTCAGGCTGTCATGAACAAAACGACAGTGTTCAAAATACAAATAAATGAATAAAATAAAGCAAGCGGTGCTCGTCCTAAATCCGGCCTGCAACGGCAATTTGTAGTAGTCTCATCCTACAAGACGACAGTCACAGCCCTTCTCCTGCCCGCTGGCAAAAACAGAAATGAAGGGAGTTGATCAAAGACAAATGATCTACCGGATGTCTGTTGGCAATTGCATTTTGATGGGGAATAAATAATTCTATAATCAAGTAGGCCTAGTCTTTATCGCATCCGGTAGGCTATAGAGCCGGCTGGGTGTCTCTCTCTCTCTGTCTCTCTCTCTCTCTCCCCCCTCTCTCTCTCTCGCGCGCGTGTGCGCATTCACACTTAAGAACAAACACGCGGACACACGCACGCCCCCTCTCTTTCTGTCTGTCTCTGTCTCTCTCTCTCTCACACACACACACACACACACACACACACACACACACACACACAGTATGTGCTGCGAAAAGGAAAATGGGGAAAAAGAGGGAGAGAGAGAGAGAGATCTATCACCCCGGAGAAAATGCGCTCCACAGTGATTCTAAAATATGGTGGCATGTTTCATTATGCTGATGCTTTCGCCTATCGGTTGCATGACAGGGCTACTTTCCTTCTCTCCTTACATTTCCAGCTAATTCCTGTCATAAGATTGAGAAAAATCCATCGATAACTTGAACGCCTTGAGTAGCCTATACTGGTGCGATTCGTTGTGCTGAAGCATTGTTTGGAACGAAATTAATTCATGTAAAAACAAATGCAGGCTATAGCATATAATATATATATATATATATATATATATATATATGAGCGAGAAATTGCCAGAACAGCTGTGGTCTGTGGACACCTTGCTCAACAGCATTTGAGATCCGGATCAACTTCGATGCTGCGATACAAGTGGAGCGACCGCGGACATTTCAGCACCACGGACTGTCCCCTACATTGCAAAGCACCACAATCGCTTTTAGATGTCTAGATGTCCCTGCATGTGAGAACAGATTAATTGTGCTCTTACCGTGGTGGTGAGTCTGGTAACCGCCAAATCATCCCGAAAATCCAGGGCTATGCCTCTTCTACCCCCGGAATCCTCCTTGAAAACATGGATTTGGTGATGGGTTTTTTTGTGGTGTTTTTTTTTCTTCTTTTTTTTCTCGTTCGTCCCTCGTCGGCTGCAATACAAATAAATAAATAAATAAAAAAGAGGATCCTTAAAGTCGAGTCTCTCCTGTATTTAGCTCCACATACCGAGCACTGAAGAGCGCATAACACTGTCTCATTCACGCCAATAACGTGACGACCAGCGCGGCATAAGCGGCTCCTGTATTCTTCTTCCTCCTCCGGAAATTAGCAGTCTCATCTCGGAATGTGGAAAACGTATAAAGCCCTTCCAAAAAGTTCACACATGAGAGAGAAACGGGGACAGGTCGAAAACGTGATTATCCCACATCATCACACAATAAGTCTCGGCGCACCAGGCATCTTCTTTTCAAGTGTGACTTTCATCCATATTATGCAGCGATGAGACGAGCCGAGAGAAGCACCGGTCCCCTTCTTGCATAGGCTATACAGCCTTCTGCCAGCTGGTACGGCTTGTACCATCAGTTTATGTATAGATCTAAACAACCCCGAGGTCTCTCTTCTTTTCAATCGCCGCCTGTTCAAATCGAACGAATATCTCGGGAGTATTTTATGTCACGTTTCTGCCTGGGGGCAAATGAATCCGATACCGACCGTCCCCCCAGTCGTGTTAATCGTTATAGGCTATAATGTTCAGCCTCGCTCTCCACCACCAACCAACGTTTTCAACTAGTGGAACTTGATCTTGGTCGGCGGCGCAAACCAGCAGCGCATTCCCCTCAGCAACGCACGCATTATGAAACAATTACCACACAGTAACGACACGCGAAATAACTCGTAGAAATGCATAAATCCCCATCTCAAGGCTGTCACAGCCTGGAAAACGAAAAGCAATTTAATGCGGGCAATGGGAGATATGATAATCTGAGGGAGGGGGTGTGTGGGTTGTGGTGGCGGAGGTGGGGAGGGAGGGAGCTGGAAGGAGACCCATAGAGGGCAGCACAATGATGAAGAAAGCCTCGTCTCTGTCCACTGTGTCCAGCTCCCATGCTTGCAGGGCCGGTTCTCAAAAGTTATGGGGGATATTTATTTTTAGACAATATGAAAATTACCACAAAATATCATTTCTGATTGGGTGGGCTGCAGTATTTTTTTTTGCGAAATCTAGACCCCACCTGAACACTGTTTGCCACCAGTGCTGTTAACAGACAGGGGTCTGAAGGAAATTGCACTAGATTAAAGGAGAAGAGATGATAGATAAACTGATATGATGATATGCAGTTTTATGTGCTTTTCAGGGGGTTACAGGGATTTATTCCTCCCTAGTGCCCTAGTGGGCCTAGTGCCCTGTGGGGCACTAGGCCCCGCATGCTTGCATTTCTGCCTGGGTTGCTGTTCAAGTGCATTCTTAATATGCTGAAGAATAACAAGTGGTTGATTTGTCAGTGTGTAATTATTCTGCTGTTAGTCCCATGTGTTTGACATTCAGACTCAGAACCACAATCAGAATAAATCTCCATCCATGTATATTTTCCTGATTCTCCTCAGTATAGCCTACTCTGCCATTATACGATTCCAGTCCGATTTTTCATTTTATTTTTCCTGGCTAAAAGTGGTAAGGCGTTAAGGGACATTATAGGCTGACATTCACGCTGAATGTATCAGCCTGCTTCATTGCTCTGCCCACAAAGCTAATTCAAACTGATTTCACCTGAGAGGAATTATTCTTTAAACCCCCAAACCTGTCAGGTAGGCTTAGCTGCTAAACATGCCTTATACCCAGCCCTATTGTTTCTGAAAACATGGTGATTGGCCTATAGGCAGGATTTCATTATGGAACCAATCCCTTGAGAAGGTACAGTATAGTGAAATCCCTGAAAACAAAGTTATGAAGCTATGGAGGAAAATGTGACCGGCTGCTCAATGCGTGCGTCTGCAATTCACAGAACTGAAATGAGCAAATTGTATTTTCTCTCAACTCATGCTATCTTTTGGGACTAGCCTAAAAAAAGAAAGCTATTAAGCAATAAGCACATCCCTACTGTCAATGGCATGGGTTTACAAATGGAATCTCTATTGAGAGAAATGTTGGGATTTGACTTAATCCATTTCCGGCTAAACAGTGTAGCCTGCTAATGCTGCTTTATTCCGGCACTAAGAACTCAGCATTTGACCAAAATAGTGGCTTATTTGCCCATCGTTATAAGAGCAAATGAAGCCAAAGCGAGGGCTGCCCTATTGAACCCCCAGTCGTAGGAGGACAGTAAACTTTAGAAGCACTTAAGTAAAGCCCTAACAGAAAATCGAATTAAATCTGGCGTATGGTGGGGCCGGCATGTCCAAAGAGATTTCCCACTTAGTCAGCCGTATTGTGTGGTAATAAGTCAACCCTGCATGCGCTCTCTAGCATACGCAGAACAACAATAAGAGGATGTGGCAACCCCAAAATTAGCCGTGGAGAGAGATGCATTAAATTATCTTTAAGTCTCCGGCATCCGTAATCGCATTAACGGTCCTGCATCCTATATGCGGGGATGAAGGAGCACCCACAGGCATGCAGCGGGGTTACGTGTGGGGAGAAACGGCGATGTTTGTCTCTGTCGTAAAGCACAAAACACCCCCCTCCATCTCCATCTCTCTCTCTCTCTCTCTCTCTCTCTCTCTCTCTCTCTCTCTCTCTCTCTCTCTCTCTCTCTCTCTCACACACACACATCTGCTGATGTTAGAGTAATACCCTTGATAAGAAGCTGCGTGTTGATGTGGTGGTTTTGGGGTGAAGAGGTGTGCTGTATGTGTTTTGTCTGCATGTTTTGTAGGCTGTGTCTGCAGAAATCGGCGCTTGTGTGCGTGCGTGCGTTCGTGCATGTAATAAACATGGTTATTATGTGTCTTTTGACCTGTACATGCACGGTATTTTTTTTCCCTTCTTCCTCCATTATTCTTCTCAGGGGAAATATACAGAAGATCAAAACAGAGAACAGATACAACATGAACAAATTGTTCAATGGTGGAAATGAGACGCTTGGGCGGCACAATGGTAATGTCCCTGCCCACCAGCACCACCACAGAGGTTGTGGGTTCGAATCCACCGTGGTGTGCAACCGGCTTTGTCGAGCATCTATGCCATTACAAACACAATTGGCCGGGTGGAGGAGACTTGGGAGGGTGATATTAGTCACTGCGTGCAGTCCAACAGGCCGGGGTGGACCTGTCAGCAGGGAGTGTTGGGCGGGAGGAGTAGGCTATAGCAGTGCTGGTTCTCAAACACTTTCATGTCAAGGGACCCCCAAATTAACACTCATTAGCCTGCAGACCCCCATTCGAAAATATACGCCAATTAAAGACCCCCACGAGAGAAGACTTGTACGGCTCTTAGCAGTGATTCTCAACCAGTTTAATTTCAAGGACCGCAGGTTTGACCTGAATTAGGCCCATTCAATGGCATTTCTATATCTCTGGGTATATATATTGTAAACTCCAAGTTAATTTAACTCTGAGAATGTACAAATGTAATGTAAATTAATTTGTACACTCTCTTGAGTTACAGACCCATCAGGGTGCATTTGGTTCCTAACTATCATTTAGCTGGGGACCCCCTGGAACTCCCTCAAGGACCCCCTGGGGGTCCCTGGACACCACTTTGGGAACCACTGGAGTATAGGACGAAGGCTCATACGTATAGGATACAACAGCAGTGGCAACACAGAAATCTGTGTTGGGAAGAATCAATTGGCATAATGACATGTCTTTTTTATATAGTGTATAAACAATGGTGTAAATAATTCTACTCTAATCCAAGAAGAAACAAAAGCGAAAACCAAAAATCAATAGTACACACAACTCGACTCCTATAGCCTACTGTATAGCAGACTGTTGTTGCGCGTGTGCGTGCGTGTGTAAGCGTGCGTGTGTTTGTGAAACATTTGCAAAGGTTAATAAGGTCACAACGTGGGTGTTGTACTGATAGGCCACATGCAAAGAACACAAAGTGCCACGCCAAACAATTTAGTCATTAAATAAGAACATCTGCACGCAAGAGTGAGCTTAGCATGTATTGCATGATTTGATTTTTCTTTCTTTCTTTTTTCCTGATAACCTCATCATCATTACCATAATACAAGTAAACAAATGCAGCGCATGTACCATGCTGAGGTCAGATAAATACAATCCACTCGTTTAGTGTTTAATCGGGTATACCGGTGGTTTTCAACCCTTTTCATAATCACCATTTATGATTTATGAATGGATCACCATTTGATTGGATTTTGCTTCTCAGACCCAACATATGTTGTTGTCGTTGGATAAGATTTTGTCCACGATTCCATGCTGTATTGTGTCTTAGGAGAGACAACAGGCAAACGTTGATCAAAATAACAATAATTCTACACTATCTAATTGTGAATCGTATTGGAAATGAAAAGTAATGCAGATGTTTAACAATAATTTTATTCTTGAAAGCATAACATGAAACCAAATGGACGGTTTCATTTTACTCTCTCAAAAGTTACAGATCCAATAAAGGACCATTAAGGTTAGTAACTCTTCATTATTTAGTTGAAAACCACTGGGTATACCATTTGCCTGCATGGTGTGCCACTTGCTTTGATAAAGAAAGTAACAGCTTTCTTCGCCTGGAAAGGAGCCAGCTTAGGTGGTTTGGGCATCTGGTTAGGACGCCTCATGGGCGTCTCTCTAGGGAGGTCCTCGAGGCACGTCCTACTGAGAGGAGACCCCGGGGGGGCAGACCAAGGCGCAGTTGGAGGAAACACATCGACTCACTGGCCTTGGAACATCTCGGGATCCCCCAGGAGGAAGTCACTAATGTTGCTCTGGAGAGGGAAGTCTGGAGCTCTCTGGTGGAGCTGTTGCCCCCATGACCCGACTACGGATAGGCGGTTGAAGATGGATGGATGGGGGTGCATACTTAGTTTAGACTAGTCATTGGTTAGACATGGGTTAAGGTTAGGTTTAAGTGTGCTGCCCCGTGGGAGGTTAGGTTTAGGGTGAGGGTTTGAGATAGGTTGTAGTTGTAGGACTAATGACTGGTCTAACCAATGACTCTAAACCAAAAACTGTCTAAACTAAGTACTGCATGGATGGAAGAAAGTAACAGACAGACAGACAAGTCTGTCTGTCTGTGGTTTGCCATTCTGGTTATAACCACCGGCCTCTGTGGTAGGAAATAAAAAGCAGGAAGGGGAAATAAGGAATCTGCATCTCACAAGGGACACACAATGTTGTTATTCACTCATTTGGAGAAAAAAAAGGACGTATTAAATCAAATCTAAAGATACGCTGCCTCTGTTCTTCTCCCAAGAGGCTGCTGATGAATATGTGTCTATAGAGGGGCTTATGATAATGTACATGCTACTGTATATTCCCACATCATATGGTAATGGTGACTGTTCACACATGGTGCAGTGAGGGGGTGTGGGGGCTTGCTGGCTTCGTCATGACGGGTGTCTTGCAGCGGAAAATAGTCAATCTACAAGCTCACTTCACGTCACAATGCGGCGCCTCGTGAGCTTGGACATTGCCGTGCAGCGAGGCATGAATCAGGTTTAACACATCCTGTGACCTGTAAAGCATAAATATGTCCCTCAACCAGGAGATGATTTTACTTTGCTTGACAGGGCATCCTGCACTATGGCAATACTCCAAGTCTCAGGGGATGCGATGTACTGTGGAATTTAAGCTGGAGTCAGAGCATATGCACATGGATGCTGTCTGTCTGTGGGTCCTAATGCGTTGTATAACTATAGCTTATGTACAGTAGCAATGCTACCGGTCTCTGTGTGCGTGGATGTTTTGGCATTGCAAAATGTATCAGTCCTTCGCACTTCACCGTCTGCTGACAGTCAGCCACGGCAGAGAGTGAACATTGTGGCAGGCTAAATATTGTAGGCACATTTAGACAGTTGGTACAAACAATACGAGGTTCAAGGGGGATGAAGTACCGTTACGCACATTTGTAAATCTGAGGGAGAGGGGGGAAGAGAGAGAGAGAGAGGGGCTGAAATGTTGGCCAGACTTCGCAGAGGATATGTAGCCATATACTACATAATAAGGTAGACCCGGCCGAGACCAGCTTTGGAAGCAGATAGTGTATCTGCTGGTGACACAAACAAAATGCAGTACTATAGAGTTAAATAGTAAACAAAGAACACAGAGGACAGATTGTGAAGCACATAACGAAGCTGTGCCATAGATGTGTTTATTATGATAAGCACATATTGCACAAACCTCATCATCTCGGTTTGGCACGTGCAGGCCGGAGGCCATCTGCTGCTGCCCTACCTTGCTTGGCCGGCTTTCCACAGGAGGGTTAACTATTATTTTAGTTCCGGGGACCCAGGACAAATACAAAGAATGTTTACGGCGCAAGGGTGCCAAAGCGCCGGTTTTGACGCGACCGACAACCCAGTCGGTCGCGTCATAATGATAATAATCTCCGTTGTCAATGTGGAAAAAGAAATAAGAGAAAATGTTGCTTTTGGAGAAAATGGGACGCTCTGAATGACTCAACCCGTGGCTAGCCCATTCTGGTGCCACCAGTGGAATCCAAGCTAATGAGACCACCCAGGACTACCCAAGCCTTCTGCTGTCAGCGATAGTGACACTCAACCAGCAGTCATGCCACCAAACCGATAAAATCTCCACATACTGTATGCAGACTTTCCATGCACCCTGCGTGCCGGGAACTAACAAGCTTTGCAAATATGAGCTAATTAAACATTTTGAAGCTACATCCCGGGAATCATTTTAACGACTAAAACTAGATTTTAACCTACCTGTATGGTCGAGCGTGTCCATTGAGAAATTTAGAGTCTGGTGAAATGGTTCCTAAACATTAACTCAAAACCAAAAAGAGAACTTATATGTTTACCCGGGAGCCAAACTAGTGAAAATAGCAGATGTACAAGCTCGCAACGCGCCACATTGTGAGCTTGTAGATCTGCTATTTTCACTACTTCTGAAACATCTGTGTTATTTATTTATAAAGACCTTTAGAGTTGAAAATGAGTACATTACTTGAGTAAATGTACTTGGCTACTTCACACCACTGATTGTTTGAGTTCTGATGTCTGATCAAACGCATGCGAGCATAAAGCCTGCGCATTCATCGCAGTTGTGGCGACGTGCGGCACGCGCAGCCCCAGGCGAGACGAGGGGTTTGCGCGGTGAGGCCTCGTGCTTTTTGTTTTCCGCTCTCCGTGCTCTTGGCCCCTCCAGACCCGGCAGGCGAGGTAATTTAAAAACGTCGAATCGGTAACACGCAAACGTAAGGAGTGAGAGGGCTTAAATGAACAGAGCTGCTGAAGAGGCGATAAGTGCACGTAGGACGAGCAAAATGGGATTGACTTATCTGGTCCCCGGTGCAGAGGGGCCGGACCAGTGAACCGCAACCAAGTTCAATACGTAGGCTGCATAGTCATGTGTCTGTGTGTTGTGTGTGCGTGTGTGCGTGCGTGCATGCGTGATGTGTGTAAAGGTCACGGTTATGAATATGGTCCAGTGCAGCAAAGTTTAACTTGGTTTCAATTTAAACGCAATCAAGCATGTAAATGATCAATCCATCAGTCACTGAACTGAACTAGAATAGGAGCCTGGAATAGGTCCATCAAAGATGCCTTCGCGTTCCCGTTGTTAAATTGCTCTGTGACTCATTCAGGGTTTAAACATATGTTAATTATCCTATAGTGCTGCATAATACAATACAATAGCTGTAAGTGGCCTACCTGGAAAATATGCTGAATTATAAAACAAACAGCGGCATTATCTAAGCCTCCACTCTGCCAGTCTGACTGTATAAACACAACTGCTGTCTGAAAATGTGCTAGTTATGTATTCCACCGGTAAGGCCATTGACTGATAGACAATAAACAAGGGCAAACAACAACACCTAATTGACCATTAGAGTGATGAGCTGTGGCAGGAAAACAAAACAAACCAACATCTCTGATATGGTTTGAAGTGCGGCAAGGCGAGCATGCACCCTTTTATGCAGTGAAAACACACTCCCGGATCATTGGATGGTCGAGCCTGCATTAAACTCATATACTGTATGTATGTATGTATGTATGTATGTATGTATGTATGTATGTATGTATGTATGTATGTATGTATGACGTATGTATTTGGTTAAAATGGGTAGGGTTTAAAAAAAGGCAAGAGCTTGCTCTGGTGCACTGGCCTAAAAGTGGTCCTTAAAAACTGCTAAAACTTCTGAAATGTATGTATGTATGTATTTAAAAGGGGGGCTTATTGTAAAAAGACCAGCCCACAATACCTCCATATATTTAAAAATAATTCAAAATAGCGTTACCAGTAAAGGGCAAACTGCCTATTCACTGGGGCACCCCCCTGAGTCCAAGTTAGACTAGACCGCATACGTATGTATGTATGTATGTATGTATGTATGTATGTACTGTAGGTATGTACAGTATGTATATACATTCTGATAGCAATCTGGATAAGGCTACACGTCACCTTTCATCCCTGCTGTATATACCTCCCAGATAAGCAGAAATCTGATTTGTATTTATATTCCTGTTTTCCTTAGGCTAACCAATATATTGATTGAAAACATATTTGTCACTCCTTAATCTGCATGGGGGTATTACTGTCAGAAGTTAAACTGGGAAACGCACCCTTACACACCCATTGCTATCAGGAACAGGCAGCTATATGTTTATTTTGACGATAATCCAGCAATTGCAAGCGTCTGTCTTGCTGCAAAATGCAGGGGATTAAGAGAGAATCCCCTACGTCTGATGGGAGTCTTGGGCAGTGATAGTAGTAGAAGAGGTTAACTCTGTCCTTGGCACTGGCATGAAAAACACGAGAGTAAACTAATAACGGGTGAAGCCGCATCAAGTGGGGACAATTTATTTTGTATTTGCGTGCGTGCGTGCGTGTGTGTGTGCATGCATTTCGCACTCACATTGGAGAGGCTTCCAGTATGTCAGGTAGACTGACTGACTGACTGACTTTATATGGCTTCATTGAAGTGTATGATTCAACGTGTCATGTTTACATTGTTTATGATTGTTTTAAAATAATCTAGTATGAAAAAAGCAAAGAAAAAAATCATAATATTGAATCCCAACAATCGTTGAATCGTCAAAATTGCAATACAATAAAGAATCACAATATAAATCGAATCGGCACCCATAGGTACCGAGATGGAATTTGGAGGTAGGAGTGAATCGTCCCACCCCTATAGCTTCTAATGCAAACCTTCCCTTCATGGAAGTCATTACAGGCCTAGTTGGGGGGAGAACAATGACAATTCCTCTGTGTATCAATTGATAGTTATAGGAAAAGTGAATACATGCTTTTCAAATTGAACTGGTGGCACAGATTATGCTCATTGTGTGGAAATCATTTGTCTACTACTAATATTTTTGTTAGTAATTTAAAAAGTGCCCCTTATTCGGACTACATTTGACATTAGAACTGTATGTCATTGAAGATGCTTACTTGCAAAACCCTAGCACACACACGTGAAAGGAAATGAATGCTTTCTAAGGGTTCTTTGCTTATGATGATGACTGAAAGAGACACGAGAGAGGATTACGTGGTGAAACACACACAATGCCTGCCCATGCTGCCGTCAATATTTTAGAACTGCTGAGCCCATGACGTTTGTTTTCTAAGCCACATAAATAAACTATGTCAAATACCACTGCTGTGTCGGGGATTCCTAATTCGGTGAAGTACCGGTATGTACAACATTACGCTGCACGTAATATTAAACAGATAAAGTCTGTACCTTTGTTTTGCTGTGCGTTAATTTGTTCTATTTCAAATTAAGATCACCACTGGATTTCAATCTCTCAGAGAAGGAGCAAGGGAGGGAGGGGCGAGGCCTGTCAAGCCAATTAGCAGAGCAATAATGGATTTCCAAGTCACTGGAGGAACCGTTTGCCCTCTAGTCAAGATAATTACAGTATATTCAAAAACTCAGAATGAGAATATCAGCGTGTATGAATCAATTCACAGACACATTTCGCCTTTTGCAATTCTGATTAACCCATTAAAACCCGAGGCCAATGTCTTCTGAGTGCTAACAGTTTTCTGAAAAAATTATGTTGTTTACAATCAGCAGTGCTCAAATTTTGTCACGTCAAGGACGACCATAATTAACGGATTTGGCCCGTTGACCCCATCTCAAAAATAGTTTTAGGACCCACAGAAGCAAAGATTTTTGTTAAAAGAAGTTCTTCCTTTGTCCTGTCCTTTTTTATTCATTAATTTACTTTTTATGTCAGGGTCAAAGCATTTTGCCTTTGTTTCTGGAATATCTGTACAAGAAGTATGGGAAAAATGTAAATACCAATACATATTACAAGTTGAAAACAATTCAAATAAGTTCCGGAATGTCGTTTTATCGCAAGGAAAGAAAACAAATGAAAGACCACAGAACTTGGATTGCTGTTCCTAGCTCCACATGTTCATTTCCCAGCAATTAGCAGCGGTTCCATGTTCCCACTTCTCAAGTAACAGCTGGGCACCTTGGACAAAAAGCAACCATGTTTCGCTGGAACCACAGACTGCTCTGGGTGCCAAAAACCAATTTAAACTGCCTTTGTTCATTAAGAAGAGTGGTTTTCTACCAACCAAATGTGGCATGTCCTTAATCATTCTAGCTCTACTGTAGGTTGGGTGCTGATTACTTCATGCACCTTTCCACTGACTTCCAGTTAGCAACTCAGCATGCACAAACCCAAGCCAGTGTGGGGGTTCGGAAATAATAGCAATTTACTCTAAAAAGTATTAAAGTTTTTAAAGGGTTAGGGTTAGGGTTAGAAAAAAAAAGAAAAAAGAAAAAGATAATTAACTGGGAAGCCTTCTTAAACTATATTCAACTTTATGCTGAAAAATACTTCTTGTTTATTTGTATTCAAAGAGGACTTGGTTGAACCACTGTAAACCCAATTGTTCCACACTTCAAAAACTAAAAGACACGAAACACGAAACCAAACGAAAAAATAAAGAAAAGTCTTAAATTAAAACCTGCAAAAGAACATATTCAAATGGGAAATTACATTCTCAGCATGTCCTATTAGCCAAAAAATTTCAAACATTTCCTCATCGGCCCCAGTCAACAAAGTATAATCTCTAATTTCTAATAAAACTTGTTTTGCCCTCCCCCTGGCCCTCCACAGTCCACACACATGTAAAGTGTCTTTGAGTATTTAGAAAAGTGCTATATAAATTCCAGATAGTATTAAGTAGGCAGATATAGACAGACAGACAGACAGACAGACAGACAGACAGACAGACAGACAGACAGACAGACAGACACTGTAGATAGATAGATAGATAGATAGATAGATAGATAGATAGATAGATAGATAGATAGATAGATAGATAGATAGATAGATAGATAGATAGAAAAACATACAAAACTAGAAAAAGTGCCCTTCTGGGCACAGGTCTCCACCAGGTTATCCACAGATCCGTGCAGTTAGAGGTAAAAACACTTTTCGGCCAGTTATAGCGCCACCTTGAGGCTGAGTTGAAATTGTTCATGTGGCATTTTGTCCTCGGCCTAGTGGGAATGTGGGTGCACAATTTGACGGAAATCACGCGATGTGTTCATGATTTGCAGCATTTTGTTTGAAACTGAGCACTCCTGTGAACTTTGGAAGCCAATCTTAACCAATCAGGATGGAGTGTGAGAAATCTGAAAGACTGGTTTGGTTGAATGGCTCTAGAGAGACTGTGTACCAATTTGCGTGATGTTTGGACAAAATCTGTAGGTGTGCTGTGCAAAAACCTGTTTTGCACAAAGCGGCCTCCTGGTGGCGCTATAACAGGCCGTTCTGGAAATTTTGGGGCAGAGGTTCATCGTTGGCATCCAGGGAGTGTGTGTGCAAAATTTGGCATCGACCGGGTTAACGGTGGCCGAGATTAGCTGCTCACGGACGGACACACACACACACACACACACGGACGGACACACGGACGGACGGAGTGCAAAACATACTCTCCCCCCATGCCTTCGGCCTGGTGGAGACAAAAATAAAACATCTTTATACTGTATGCTCCAGTCTAGCATTTGTTCTCCAGTGGTTCTTAAATAATTGTATGCAGACTGACTGCATTTGGCAGTGATAACGCCTTTTGTGCTGGACTTAAAGTGCTTTACTATGTATGAATAACTTGCATGCATTCACACATCGCCGGTGAAGGCACCCATGCAAGGTGCCAACCCTGCTTGTCGGGAGTATTTAGGGGGTCAGTGTATTACTCAAGAACACTTTGATGTGACTGCGGATCGAACCAGGAAGTTAGTGGTTGCTATACAGCTACCCTGAGTCACTGCAGGCTGGCCTACCAAGAGACTAGCATACTTTGTAGTTCAATCCCCAGCCGAGTCAAACAAAAGACTATATTGATACCCAGTGCCTCTTGGCACTCAGCATCAAAGGTTGGATTGGGGGTAAGTCCCTGTGACATGCCGGTGCTAGCATCGTGTCCAGGGGGTGTACCGGTACTTGTACATCATGCTTCCTCACACTATAAGGAAACAGGACACCTGACCTGAGTGATGGGCCACACGGCTAAGGAACAGTTGGTTCCCACGGCTATGCCATCTTCCTCAAGGACACTATGCTAGAACCAGGAAGCTAATGGTTGCCATATGACTACCTTGAGCCAGTGCAGGCCTACAATGGGCATTATTACCTTCTGCCAGGTTTAACAATTAATGCTGGCAAATTAGAGAGAGAAAGGTTGGAAATCCAGCCTGACAAGCGTGTCGCGGGTTCAACTCCCGAACCCTGCATGTCAACCCCCCCCCTCCCCATATCTCTCCCCATTTCTCCCACAGACAGACACAGACAGACAGACAGACGGTCCTCATGTTAACACTCAACACAGGGTTGTGTCCGATTGTCCGGCCCCTGTAGGCAGTTATACTCCTGCTAATGATGGCCCACTGTGCCTCTTCACAGCCACAGTGTCAGCGCAGGCCTCAAATTGACCAGGGGAAGGTTGAAAATTGGTCCGGTGGCTGGGCAGGCCTTATAGCATCTACTGGGCACTGGATCAGTCAGTGGATTTGGAGGCTGCATGGTGGCTACAGCGATCCCCACGGTGGATTGACTGACATGCACACTTCAAACTGGACCTGAACTTGTCTTGGGCTGTGTGTGTGGATGTATGTGTGTGTGTGTGTGTGTGTGTGTGTGTGTGTGTGTGTGTGTGTGTGTGTGTGTGTGTCACTGCACATGATTACAGTACACTACACGTGTGGCCCTATGCTTTTGTGTGTGTGTGTGTGTGTGTGTGTGTGTGTGTGTGTGTGTGTGTGTGTGTGTGTGTGTGTGTGTGTGTGTGTGTGTGTGTGTGTGTGTGTGTGTGTGTGTGTGCGTGCGTGCGTGTGTGTGCGTGTGTGCGTGCGTGCGCTCGCATGTGTACAGAACATGCGTGCGTGCGAGTGCGGGCCTGCCTATTTGTCCGTTCCGTGTCTGCATGTGGACCCAGGCTTATGCTAGCCCCTCGTGGACTCCCGATGGCCTAGATGGAGCGCTCATCCAAATTAAAGACTGTGTGCCCTAGAAAAATTGAATTTTGCAGACACACTGTATACTCTAAGGCCTCCGTATGTCATACTTCTACACAATACAATCCTAAGTGTTCATTTAACTTTGAGAGAGTACAACTGGTACCAAGTGGGACCCGTTAAGGTTAATGCATTCATTTGGGTACATTTGGAAAACTCTTGAGTGACAAATTAATAAATTAACACATACAGTTAAAGTTTAAAGGTATTTTGGAGGTATTTTTGTCTTTAGTTTGAAATTATCCATTTGTTTCCAATATCTCAAAGCTCACGTTCATAATTATGCAAAATGTTATATAAACTTGCATGTAACTAGCTTTTAGATCTGCTATTTACTGCAAATGTTTCCCCCAAATTTGGATGCTGGGGTTCAAGTGGTTGAGAGGTTGAGTGGGATTTGAATTTTAAAAACACTGATGATAGCCCAGATCCCGTTTCAGTTTTAAAATGAAAGATTACAAACTACAGGAAGACAAGTCTAAAGAAAGCTTATCAGTTTGGGCGCTGGTTGGCCAAGTGGTCCAGGCGCATGCCATATAAGTTCTGGCCTGACAGCGTGTCGCGTGTTCGAGTCCCGTTCATGACGACCTTTGCTGCATGTCTCCCCCTGTCTCTCTCTCCTCTTTCCTGTCATTCTTCACTTGTATCTATCAATAAACTAAGGCAGAAAAAGCCATAAACAAAAATGAAAGCTATCAGTTAAGACAATATGACACCACAGAATACATATATCAGACCAACACGTGGTGTGAGAAGGGTTGCCAAACTGAAATAAGGAATCGTGCAATCGTCCCTCATTGAACTGATTTAAGGGACACACTTCAAGTGCATTCAACAAAGAGTTGCCTCTGTACTTAGACAATGTCTTTGCCAAAAATTGAGGATCTACAAGCTCACAGCATTGTTATCTGAATGTTTGGGTTCAAGTTAACCCTACTGTATCTCTCTTGTACACCAACATGCAACGTGACATGACCCTCCACCAAAAGTGAACTTTCTGGAGTTTCCTTCTCACGAAAAGCAAACAATCGGTCTTCCAAGAGAATACCAGTAAAGGAATCATAATATCTCAGCGTAAGTTGCCACGCCAAGGATTGGCGTGTCGAAGTCACTGTGCTGTGTTGGGCTTCTATAAAGCAGATCTACCAGGTTTCACTGCCGTTGACTCATTGATCTGATGGATATGATTAATTAGCTTTGTGAAAATGTGTGACTCAGCGTATCGCTGAGACATAATTTGAACAGACAACAGAGACATTTTTACGGTCATCTATAATGGGTAACATTTCACCAGGGTCATGTTGGTTGCTAGTTACACCAAAATTGGTGACCTAGGCTACTGTGACTGAGTGAGGTGTCTCTGTTTGTGAGTACACTGGTCCCTGTTTGACAGTTACTGGATCAGATTCATCTTGTAGGTCAAAACAGCAGCTGCAGGGGTCTCATATTTCGATAATTAGCTAATTTAGATTCAGCCTCAGGCTTTTGGACAAAAATCACACTTGTGTGAAGTGAGGGCGCTCTTATCATCATACACTGTACACCACATTCCGTGCTCAGTCAATCAAATCAACGCTATGGGGTACACGCATTGTTCAGCCAATCAAATCATCGCTATGGGGTACACACATTGCTCAGCCAATCAAATCTTCGCTATGGGGTACACACATTGCTCAGCCAATCAAATCATCACTATGGGGTACACACATTGCTCAGCCAATCAAATCCTCGCTATGGGGTACACACAAAGCTGTGCATAGGGCTAGTGCCCCTCAAAAATACTAGTTTTAGTCACATTTTAGACATTCTTTTGATCGTTTTAGTCTCAAAAGGTCTTTGTCCAGTTTTAGTTGACGTAAAAACTAAAAGATTTGAGTCTAGTTTTATTTAAAGATAAATAATAAATGTCTAAACCAATTAAATTAACCAAAATAGGTTTTGGCTTTAAGATATGGCTGTGCTAGCAGTATTATTATAAAACACCACAGGACAATTGAATATCCTACTAACAAACAATCAAAATAAACGGTGTGTCGCGGGTTTGACTCCCGATCCCGACGGCATTTGCCGCTTTGTCTTCCCTCCCATCTCTCTCCCCATTTCCTACTTTCATTCTATCAATAAAAATATCTTTAAAAAAAAGAAAGGTGCAATTCTGGGAAATTGCAAGTGTGGTTGCACTGACGGGAGTCACGAGGCATCCACTGGGAAGTGGGAACTTTCCATTTATATATTGTGATGTCATGTGAAGCATGACCAAAAGCTTCACTTTTCTCTCGTGCAAAAGTTAACAAAAAGCAGGTTCACTTTGGTGGCAAAATAAATCTCAGACAGAGAACAAGTGTGTCGTTTATAGCAACCACACACAAAAATAAAATATGAATAGCTCACTGACCAAATTGACAGCAATAACCACAGCTTGAATCACATTAGACACAGCATACAACACAAGCAGCAGCAGCAGCAGCAGCAGCCGCAGCAGAGAAAACTAAAAAGGTTCCTACCTTGAGCTGTCTTCTATTTGATGGCCAGGGTCAAACTCTGGAACCCAAGAGAGATAGAGCCACCCTCTTTCTAGTGGCGCCCTCCAGTGGCGTCTCCAGTCACATCGATCATCCATACTTTCCTCCCTGTGAGCCAATGGCAGTGATCGGCCAGCCCCATTCTATCTCCAGCCATCTTCTCACGTGTTGGTAATAATATTATGTTCATCCTGGTTGATATTTAGTCCTGCAGCATTCTGGGGTAGCACACTGGCCAAGGACTTCTGTAGAACTGCAACCACCCCTGCCAGGATGTCAAACTCCTCACTGTTGCCATCTGGGGCGATTGGAGGGACATTGGACGTCTTGAGTGTCTGAAAGAAAGAAAGAAAGAAATTGAAGTGACCAAGAGTTACATACATACGGTACCCTGTAACAACAACTCACTACATAGCCACAAGAACATACTGTAGCCTACACAGCCTAGTATAGAGGGTATGCGTGTGACATACACATCCGAACATCCGAACAGAAAAGTCCCATATCTGATTGCATTAAACAACTCATTTTATGCAGGCGCATACAATACCCTATACCTTATACTGTAGTTATGTTGTGACAGGTACGGACGGTCACTGAACATGATTCATTGCCAGGCAGTCAATGGGGCCATAGTTTTATTTTGGATAGTTGACAGATATTTAACCACAGAGCTACTCGGAGCAGTCAACAACAAAGTACTCCACTTTATTTGTAATTTGTATTTTCAATTGCATCGAAACCAAATGATATACTGACGCTCAACAAATAAAACTAAACTCCTGTGTACAGGACAGGTATGCGAGCACAGCCTTTCGATTGTTCTAAATAGTTGGAATATTTTACATGAATATAGTATTTTTTACATTGCATGTTCTTGTTAGTACTGTGGGAGGCACGGTATCGATTTATTTTAAACCGCTACCGATATCTTCCTGATTCTCAAAACCGATACCAATACTAATAACTGATAATGAAAATATATATAGACACATACATAAAAAAATACATACTGTAGCCTACTAGTGAGTAACGGTACATTTAACATAGCTTTGACCTAAGCAAATACAGTAAGCTATACCTATGACACGCTGGGTGCTTTGGCAGCAGATACAAGCAATTTTTTGTATTATCAGAGCTAATAATGTTATCGGGCCGATAATTATGATGTCACTGTACACTGTACAGTGACCCAAGTGCAATAGTGCTGGTGCAATGTAATAGGTAGATTACTTGTCCTTCAATTATCAAGTGACAAGGTTATACAGTCATGCTTCTTCCAGGAAACATTGCTTAAAGTCCGTCATTTTGTCATCATTTGCAGACCTTGAAAAAGTAATTCATGCTTTAACTTCACCAAACAATAAATAGACTTTCTCTACACATTTTGTCCTCACTATCTGGAGGCATTTTAAACATGCGCACATTAAATACAAGTTAACTAGATGTGCTGTTCAGGTTGTACACACAACACTTGCTCAAAAAAGGTAAACAGTTATGAGGTTGTACAAGGATATTTATTGCACACAGTGCCTTCAATTACCTTAATTTAGGGCTGCTCATTTAAAATATCATGCACTCACTCACACACACGCACGCACGCACACACACACACACACACACACACACACACACACACACACACACACACACAGTCACACACACACACACACACACACACACACACACACACACACACAGACACAAACACTCGACGAACTTACCTAAAGAATAAACACGTGTAAAGTAAACAAACAGTTTGTCATGAGTCTTTTAACTATACTTTGGCAATTTCCACTCCCTGACAACACTGCACTCTACTCTACGTCCATGAGGTGGAATGTTACATTATAACTTGTTCATTTATAACTCTTTTACTTGGACTGAGCTTGTAATGGAATTGATCTCGTTTGTTTACAGCAGGTTCGGCGGGAAGGAGGCGGGGCAACTGGGGCCGTGTGAATTTAAAGGGATAGTTCAGACTTTTTGAATTTAAGTTGTATGAAATACTTGCCATTAATATAGTGGTTGCAACTGTATTATTGATTGCCAGAGTCCCGTGGTGGGAGTTCTGCTCTGGTTTGGGGGAATATCAAGTAGTTCTGGTCATTTTGTGGGGGGTACTGGGGGCCACGCAGTAAAAGTAAATTAATCCACAAAACTAACGTCATTTGTATTGTTGACCTATTTCTAAAATATTAGTGCAACTTTCGTTATTTTTTTTACCCCTCTATCACACAAACACTATGTTTTTTGTGTCAATATCACTACGCCCAAAAAATGGTTCCATGTGATGGAGGGGTCAAAGTTGAACGAAAGTCACGCTAATATTTTAGAAATAGGTCAACAATACAAATTACGTTCGTTTGCCCCCCACAAAATGACCGGAACTACTTAATATTCACTAAAACCAGAGCAGAACTCCCACCACGGGACTCGGGCAATCAATTAATACAGTTGCAACCACTATATTATTAAGTATTTCATACAACTTAAGTTAAAAAAATCTACCAATAATCTACCAGTAGAGTGTCTACCAAATAACCTGCATTCACACTTCACATAGTGTTTTCTAGGGAATATCTGATAACACAATAAACGCATTATTATATATGTGCCTCAATTAAATATTATTAACATAATTTCTGTTACACTGATTATAACTTCCCCCCCAATAATTTTGTACGAGCATAAGCAGCATGTTGTGAATATTTGCATGACTTTAGGGATGACCACTCAATGACCAGATTCGACCCCCCTAGGACTCCTGCTTTTTCCCTCTACACTAAATATCTTTGATAAAAGTCAATCTACAAGCTCACACCGCATCGCATTGTGATGTGTTATCCAGGCTTGTAGTCTATCTGCTGGGTAACAAGACAACTCACCCCTTTTACTCTTTTTGGTGAGTTGTCCGGACAACTCTCCCTGTCAGGACAACTCACCCGGGGTGAGATGTCTTCACTTTCCGGGGTGAGTTGTCTTCACTTTCGGCCACTTTCGGGGTGAGTTGTCTTCACTTTCGGGGTGAGTTGTCTGACTGAATATGTACTTTTTGAGCTCTTTTATATACTTTACTGAATATTTCACCAGAATACTCCGGTATTCATCTGCTGTTTTCACCAAACGATCACCCCAGAACAGAGCCGGACTAACAATGGAACTAGGTGGAGCTTAAGCGCCAGGGCCCGAAGCTTGCAGGGCCTGGTACGAGACTATAGGTTAGGTACAGCTGTTGCTTCTTTCGAAAAATATAACGCAACATAAGAACCCCCGCTAGTGTTTTTGGTCTTCTCGTCTGACAGTTTCTGTAGCAGTTTTCGGGAGGAGAGGGAGCAATCTGTTTGGGGGGGTTCCCGACGGCTGCGCGTCGCTTCCTCCTCTGACAGAGGGGAAGCGAGTAAGCGACGCCGTCAGTAGCCCCCTCACTCAGGAAGGCCCCCCTCACTCAGACCGAACAACGTGTGTTGTTGCGACAATAACATACAGCCTATGTAAGAGGAATATAAACAAGACCTTGGCGCAAAACTTCATATTTACCCTGCTCTAATGCAACAAAAGTGTGTTCTTACATCCTCCATTTCACGATTCCAGCACTCGTGAGTAAATTAATTTAATTGCTATTATGAAAGTTTTCAGTGACGTTGGTCCCACAGGTTGCATTGTCGTCAATAATTAATCTGTCTTTAAAACGTTCTAATATTAATATAGCATATTGGCATTGTCTGTTGGTGCACACATGTTATATGGACCATGTAACAACATGGTCAACAGCACTGTTTGCAAATGTAGCTACATTTGTTGGCCACAAAGACAATTTAGACAAAACATGCTGCTGCCTGCTAATGGAGCTTGTAGATATAGTAGGCTAATTATTTTTCGGGGAAATTGCAGATAGTTTAGCAGAGACTGAAGTTGGAAAGGCTGTGCCCAGTGCGGCATGCCTGCTGGCTGCTGTGTCTTGTCAGCGGGAAGCGCAAGCGCAGGCAGTAGTGGATATGCGCATGCATGTTAATTAATTAATTGACTGAATCAGTATAGGGGCCTTTTGATTTGGTGAAGCGCCAGGGCCTTAAGAGGGGTTAATCCGTCACTGCCCCAGAATACGGACTCTGGCCTCTGGGATTCATGTTGTTAAGTCCTTGCAATAACATTTTACTGTTACTGCATGGCACTAAATATTCTCTGCATGTTATCTTTATTTATATCCACAGTTTTCTGCGATTGATTGATTTATTGATTGCAAAACATACAGAGGTACAGTTACAAGAATGCTATCATAATGTGAGTTTATTTATAAGCCTGTGCAGTCCAATATAGGAGATGGCTATAGAACACATAGCCCTGGTCTAGTGGGTTAGTGAGTTCTCACTAATAGCATATTATAAAGCCTCTATAGCTGCTGCTCACGGGTGAAAATTCCACTGCCGTGCAAGGGGTGCAACTTTACCAACTAAATCACGTCGGTAGACCTACTCACCGAAACAAAGCCTGTTTTGTGTTCGTGAAAGTCTGTTCTCCAGGCTGGGAAGCCTCGCAGGACCCAAGCTTCTCTATATAATATACCTTTTGGGCATAAAATAAAAATATTTTTTTCGAGCGTCCTCTACAGCAGCTGGGGTAGTCACTAGTCAACCTTAGGCACCGGTGCCAACATTGGCACCAAGGATGGTGATCACTTCACTGGCACTGCACTGGCATAAGTGTGAGAGAGAGCATTTTTGGTGAACTATTTTTTTTAAATGTAGTCAAATAAATAAAGTCCCTCACATTTGTATGTAAATTACATCCTGTACATAATTCTACATTCATTCCCTTCACTAACGCACTGGATAGAACACTAGTGTAACCCATGCTATTATTATTCTGTCTCCTTTAGTTTGTATTTATTTCATAGAATTACTCAGCTTGTTCACGCTTTGGCTGCAAACTCTCAATACTTTATTATGTCAAATTGGACATATATGGAGGCCACTGCGTTTAAATTCTTGGGCTGATTCATCTTTTGAGTCGTCCGCCCCTGCTCTCATCAGTCTGCAAATTGACATTTTCCCTCAGCAAATGCAAGCACTTCGGCGAATCCACCGCCATATAGCATATTTGTTTGCTTCCTACAAAAAATAAACAATCGGCCTGCCAAGAAAATATATCAGCGGGGATCATGTCTCCACAAGTCTCAGCACAAGTCACTACACCAAGGTAGCGGCGCTGAGCACGTCGGAGCCATCTCTCACTGTGTTGCTGTGTTTGGCTTCAAGTATAGCATTGCATTAAGGTTTATAAGTAAGCAAGAGCAGGCCATGAGTGCACATTCTATGGCTGACAATCTGCTTAATAATGATTCTACTAACTTTTGGAAAGAAGTCAAGTCCCTAAACAGGGCTCAAGTAGCACTCCCATGTAATATAGAGGGGGTAACTGATCCTGTGGGCATCGCTGAACTCTGGAGGCAGCATTATGCTTCCCTGTTTAATAGTGTCAAAAGTGAGCCTTTCCATGTGGGAAAAATAGAAGATGAAAATGAAATCACTGTTTTTAACACCCATGAGGTTTTTAATTCAATAGCGCAACTGTCTGAGAGAAAGGCCAGTGGCCTAGATAATATCACTGCTGAGCACCTAAAGCTAGCTGGTCCTAGATTGGCTGTGCTGCTTTCCATTTGTTTCTCTGGTTTGATGACCCATGGTACTTTACCTGACTCCATGTTGTCTGTTGTTCTAGTCCCTGTGATAAAAGACAAGTCAGGGAAAGTTGGTAGTATTGATAACTACCGGCCTATAGCGCTTGCAAGCATTTTGTCCAAAGTATTAGAAAAACTACTTCTGGACAGATTAAGTATGTATATAACCACCACTGACAATCAGTTTGGCTTCAAGCCTAAACATAGTACTGATATGTGTATATATGCTCTCAAAGAAGCAGTAGAGACATATAGAAAGCAGGGTTCTACTATGTTTGTTGGTCTTATTGATGCTTCCCGTGCTTTTGATCTTATTCATCATTATAAGCTTTTTAATAAGCTCAAGCTTAGGGGTGTGCCCAGTAATTTAATACGTATATTGGTCTACTGGTATGCCAACCAGCAAATGCAGGTCAAATGGGGCAACACCCTATCTGCCCCCTTTCGGGTGGGCAATGGCGTCAGACAGGGGGGGATTTTATCCCCAGCCCTCTTTAATTTATATATGGACGGCCTATCAAAGCAGCTAGAAGAGTGCAATACTGGGTGTATGATTGGTGATACTCTAATTAACCACTTTATGTACGCGGACGACCTGAGCTTAATATCCCCTAGTAGCAGCGGATTCCAACATCTGCTCAATATCTGCTCTAATTATGGGCTGGACTTTAATATTAAGTATAATGCTAAGAAGAGCATGGTCCTGATATGTAGAACGAAGGATGACTCGGAGCTCAGGTTCCCACATTTTTACCTGTCTGGTCTGACTGTAAATGTAGCTAAAAGTGCTAAATATCTTGGTCACATCATCACAGATACACTAGATGATGATGAAGATATGTATAGACAGAGGAGAATGCTTTATGTGCAAGCAAACATGCTGGTTCGCAAATTTCACCACTGTACAACTGATGTTAAGGTTAACCTGTTTAGAGCGTACTGCACCCCCCTCTATACTGCCCCATTGTGGGTGAACTTTAAAAAGGAGAGCTTGCGCAAGCTGCAAGTAGCCTACAATGACTGTCTGCGCATTCTACTCAAGAAACCCAGGAGCACTAGAGCTAGTGCACTATTCTGTACACTAGGACTCACCACCTTCATGGCCCTCTTGAGGAACCTTACCTACAAATTCATGTGTAGACTGGACCGCTCCTTGAATGGATTAATACGGCTGATGACAGACCCTCTCTGTAGCTCTGTCAGGTTCACATCCACCATCAGAGGACACTGGCACGAGTGCCTCTTTTGATTTGTTCCCTGAGGGGCTGGATAACTTATTTTTATTTTATTTTATTATTTTACCTTTTTCTATGTATTGTATGTTTTACCCTGTGGGCCATGAGCCTGTAATAAAGTTTATATATATAGGAGATCTCCCAGCTAGGTTTCACTGCCGGCGTTGACTCATTGATCTGATGGATGTGATGAATTATTAACACAGCCTTGTGAGTGTGTAACAGCCCATCGCTGAGACATATTTAAACAGACAATAGATTATATTTAGATTTTTTTTAAATGGTAATGTCTGTGACAGTCGATGGAAAGGCCTTCCTTTGCTATTGTTTGTGAGGTTGCAATGGGGCCTTTATAAATCGACCAGGGGAGTCTATTAAGCATTATTCCCTCTGCTCTTCTATTTCTTTCTCTCTCCTTGCTTATACTTTTGACTCGTGAAGACAAAGAAAGGCTAATGCACATCACACGTCAACGTCAAGCTCACTTCATTTCAGAGGGAAGATCTGAGGGGAGATTGTGGTACATGTTGAGTGTCTGAGTCTGAGTGTTGTGGTTTGACATGTGAGGGGAAAACAAAGAGAGAGAGAGAGAGAGAGAGAGAGAGAGAGTACTGTATAGGGGGACACCCTTCAACTAACTCAAAAAAGTGCTGACAAACATCGCTTAGGCTTAGAATGAGAAGAGACCTTGCATCCCATTAATAGAACTGTGTCACACATGAAAGTCATTTTATGTAGGCTACTGTAGTGCAAATCAATCTGCCGTGTTTGCATTAAGTATTTTACCATATCATATAACTGGATGCTAACTTGTTTTTGCAATATTATTGCATTATTTTAACAACACAAGTATTGTCTTTATTTAAGACTTTCAATTTTCTGTGCCAGTCCGTGCCTGTAAAAGCCCATGTTGGGACTAGAAAATACTCTTTTATGTGATTTAATTAGAACAAACACACAACAAACAATGTCATTTCTGCATAAATACAGCAATGCTGCCACTGTGTCTGTTGCAACATGTGAACAAAACCATCCCTCCTCCTGGGTCATATTAAAAGGAACATGTATTCACTGGTAAACAAGGCCTCTGTCGCTGCCTTTTTTTTTTCCTTTTTTTTTTAATACGTCTTTACGGGCATGGCAACCAGTGCATAGTTGATTTAGATACGGGAATACGTCCCTGGCACTTAAAACAGTTTTAATTGTTCTGTCTCTCTGTGTACTTGATATACGTATTTGGCAGCCCCATAACAGAAGGTTTGTGATAAAAATAAATAAAAATAAAATCCCTGGATGGATGGCGCTGCAGTCTGGGCAGGGTGGGCACCCAGGCTGCTAATGCTGCCTTACAGCGTCTCGCAGGTTCGACTCCCGATCCCACCGACCTTTGCTGTGTGTCACTCCCCATCTCTCTCTCTCCCCATTTCCTGTCAGTCTACCCTACTCTACTATCCCTATCGAGAAAGCCCCCAAAAGATCTTGAAAAAATCATGACCAGCGAAAAGCTGAAGTAAAAATGTGTTTTAAGCAGATTCCCCCACCACGGACACCCCTGGCGGTCCGCGGACCCCACATTGAGACCCCTTATAGCTTTTATGAGAAGAAGCAACAATGTAATGATTTGAATGAGTGAAACGCTCCACATTATGCGTCCACCGGGAGCTTGAGTGTCGTCTTGGACACAGTATAGACGAAGTGCAAAGCTTTGCGTCCCTTGTTGACAGGACACAATCAGGCTAGAACAGCTGTTTATTCTGGAAGCATCGGCGGTGGACAGGCCTGTCATGGGGTGCCAAGGCCAGTAGCTGCTTTTGATTATTCGCTGTCACACACGCACGTGCACACAGAAGCACGTGCGAGCACGCACACACACACACACACACACACACACACACACGCGCACGTGCACGCGCACGCACACGCACACACAAACAAACACACACACAGACCTCATGTGTGTTCTGTTCAGGCAAAAATAGAAAGACAAGGGGAGAAAATATGTAATAATACAGTGACCCCAACGATCTCTGTTTCTAAGTGAAAGGATCACGCAAAAATTCTGCTTCTAAGCAGGTCTGGCTCACGCAGTGACTGCGGTCAGAATCCCTGCATGGTGGCTTTGAAAGACACTACTCACATATTGCCGCCGCCAGGTATACTGTAGAAACCTTGTATCTCCATATTTAATCCTTTTGTAGTGTGTTTTTCATAAATTGAATGCCGCATTATAGACCTGATCATATGACAGTGTATGATTAGTATTTCTTAAGATTTGGAAGATCTTTTGAAGATCTTTGCCTTTAATGACATAGCCAAACATATAAGGATACAATTAAAAAGAAGGCTCAGAGCTCCACAGTGTCATCATTCCAATTTCTTCTCTGTATCGTTGCATGAGCACGTAGGAGTGGTTGCACCACCGCGTTCATGCACGGCACTACACACACCAATTTCTCTGTGTCGTTCCAATTTCACGCATGCGCACACCACTCGTGCTCATGACTACACACACACAGGTACACACACAGGTACACGGACATTGCTGGTTGTAGGAGTGGTTGCACCACTCAAAAACTGAAAACACCACACATGCTGATGGGAGTGAACACCAAAGGCAAGGCTTGGGGGGAGGGGGACAAAGGGTTTGCCTCACGCTGTGATTTCACCGGAAAAACAGGAGCGTTTGAAGGCCTGCGGTGCGGTTGTGCTCCACTTCAGGCACTGCCTCGTGTGCCGTATATACCTCTACTAAACAGGACCAAATTGTACACAGAGCGCTGTGTGGTTGCTTAACCAGGTAAGCCAAGAGTACATTGTTATTGGGACGAAGAAAAAACGTGTGTGTGTGTGTGTGTGTGTGTGTGTGTGTGTGTGTGTGTGTGTGACTGTCTGTGTGTTTGTGTGTGCGCGTGTGTGTGCGACTGTGCGTGACAAAAGCAGTGACATCGTCTGTGAGTGCGAGAGCTGTCCGACGAGACTATATCAGCTCCATTGGAGCACAACTGGAAGATAAACGCTTGGATAGCACGCGCCGGCGGCAGCCACTGGGGGGCCGACCTGCCACAGACGGTCTGGCCTTTTCGAACCGGCGACCAAACACTCAAGGCAACCGCTGCCAGGAGGACCGCCAGACACCGTGGACCGGTGCAATCGAGTCCTTGGCACGAGGCGAGGCGTCGTCCGTTAATTGAAACGCGCTTGTCCCCCGGTTTTAAGAGAGACTGCACTGATGCGGCTCCGCTCTCTCCCGCCAAACTGCCACCCTGGAAATAAAGAGGGGTTAAAGACAGGAGTAAAAGAGATGGAGAGAAAGTGTGTTTCTTCCTCCAGGAGGTAATTACATATTGATCGCAGTCACTGAAGATCTAAACCGTGACGCGCCATTTGGTTTCATCTCGAGGGAACGGGGCATTTTCTTTCTTATTGTTTCGTCCTATATATTTTCTTTGTCCCTTCAAACTAAATAGCCTACAGTAGCTGATAGAGGGAAAGACGAGGAATAACTGATATTCCGCTAATTACGTTTTCACGGTATAGCGGGGCCCCTCTACCCCTTGTCTCTTCCTTTTAGGAGCCTCTCTCGTTATGGACTTAACAATTACTTGATAATTAAATGGTGAAGGTCTTTGTACTACACTGTCTGCAAAGCCCTTTATTTGCTCTATGAGGGAGACTTTTTAAATTACCAGTCACTCCACCCCCACCCCTCTCTCTCTCTGTCTTTCAGACGCTGTCTGTCCAATGATCCAGAACAGCCTTCAGTGTCCCTTGTTGATGAATTAAAAGTGTTCTCTTGGCATTCAAGGGCTTGCTGCAGGAGTCAAAGGCAGGAAACCAAATATAGAAAAAGGTCCCACCACTCTTACTCCTCTGCTCAGAGATGTAAAGGGAGCTGGACAGAGTGATTGACGTGAGAATGCTATGGTTGATCAGAAGTTTAAACAGATTGCGGAACCCAACATGGCATGATTAAGGACATGCGGGAACATGGGGGAGCATCAAATGTTTAAATGTGACAAATGTCACATTTTTTAAAAGGGTCGATAGTGGCCCCCAAAAGGCCAAGATTCTCCTCACACCCAGCCGGGAAAAAGTGATCGACATTGACATGCAAGATTAGAGCCCTACTTACTTCTAAATCGCTAGCCACATAAAAAAATTATGTTCAGGCGATTTAGGGTCTGGTGACGCTCCCGAAGGAGGTCTCAGACTCGGTTGGAAATCCAACCGACGAATCAGCGTCGTTTCAACTCGATGACGTCAAACAACAGTGCCGTCCAGACACAAACAAACATGGCTGCCCCCACTGCGGTAACTCACGGCCGTATCAATCTGGCTATTAAATCGACGTATGATAAATAGTTTCTTTGAAGACACAAGAGGTTTTATAAACATCATCTGACATATTTTACCGCTTTTGTTTACATACTAGTAGCGCTCGTTGGCTGTGTTTGTTTGGTTAGCAAACGGGTTAGCCATAGCCACATGATTGACACAATGCCATCTGCTTTCCTACTATTCTGATTGGTTGGTATGAACCAATCACCGAAGACTGCCTCTTTGGCAACGCCCATCCCAGAAACGGTTGTAGTAGGGAGGGCGTTCAGACTGAATAATGGAGTGAAACGAAATGAAAATTCAGGCTGAGTGTCAGGCTACTACTTACTTAGAAGAACAACAAATATATTGTTATTTATTCCCAAAAATGTTTTTTTTATAATTCAATGAAGGATATAGTAAACTATGAAATAAAGTAAAGAGCTAGTAAAAAGTTCCTTTAAAACAACATTTTAGCCTATGGGTGAAAGGAAAGGCCATGATGGGGGTCAACAAAATAAGCAGTAGTTATCCGGCGTACAAAACATTTCACCCCAACGCTAGCACTAGTGGAAAGGCCATGCAGTCACCAAACGAGTAGGGTTTATCCACTGGGGAGCCGAGCAATATGCACTCAGCATCTTTTATTTCAATCCGCCCACTAGATTTAGTGGAAATCTTGGCCTAAGCGTGGCACAAGTCGAAAGGTGATGTGGTCACCGACATCAGCAGCGTTGGGAAGCAATGTGAGCACAGATAATTTTATGGAAAGCCAGCAACATAGGCCTAAAATATATCTTGTTTGGGAGCATATGGACATGAACATAGCCTAGCCGAAGGGCTGATTATACTTTGTTGCACACTGTGTTGTGCTGCTGTGCACGAAACACATTGTGAGCTTGCGATCAGCTCTTTTTTTTACCGAGACACAACAAAGAAGAACTCTGCCGTTATTGCCCTGGTCGCCTTCAGAAGAGTAAAAGAACATCTTGTTCCAACAGCCACCAACATTGCTCATTCACAGTCCTATCAGTTCAAGAAGGGTGTATGCAAAAAGGAAAGAGAGTGAAAATAATAATCAAATTAAATGTGCATATCCAACAACAACATGTAGGCCTATCCCCTGTCATTTCTAAACTTCAGCTGGGGTTTTATCTCATATTTTGTCACATTCTGACTCACCGTCTCACAGTTCAGTGCGTGACTCAGTGGAAGTTTTCCATTGAAAGGTTACGTCACAGACCAATGCTGCCGAGACAAGCACAGCCGTCCGCCTCTGACTGAAATCCAACAAATATTCTCAGAAGGGGATGATGGGTATGCTATTCTGTTCACCACGGTATTAGAACAAATAACAATTTTGTCCTACTATACCCACTGCAAAAAACTGAATAAATATAGCAACAACAAAATAAATCTTCCTCTCCAAAAGGTTCAAAAGTTGTCAAAAGCTGTCAAACTGTCCTTGTTCAGGGGCGGGAAGCGAGGAGGGTGATATTTGTCACTGCACGTACTCCTATGGGCTGGGGTGGCACCTGTCACGTGTCAGCGGGGGGGCGTTGGGCGGGAGGAGTAGGGAGGAGTAGGTCCTCCCAGTGGGGGCTCCTCAGTGGCAGGCGAGACATTATAGGATACAGCAGTGACAACAGGGGGAGGAATTAACTGGCATACCATAATATGAAATAGAATCATAGCTTTATTGTCACATCACAGGTTTACAAGGTAATACAAAAGTGGGTGAAATCCGTTTTCGTGCATAGTTCCAATCGTGTTCCCATTGCCATAACGACTCAATTCACCCTTTGTCAAGTCCTGCCCGTGGTCGTGTGGACGTGCCCCTCTTCGCACCGATTGGTTGCCGTTTTGTGGCTGGACAAAAATGATTTCTCTCTATCCACTAGCATTGAAATAACGTGTTTTTCAGTTGCTTCGTATTGTATTATGCGCATTCAATTCTTATGTTAAACTTATTATTACAACTTACAACTTACAATGTCTCAACTCACAATGTGATGCATTATGAGCTTGTTTATGATGTTTTGACATCATTAAGTAAAATAAAAAGTGGTATCATATCCCAATAAACAAATATATTCATTCTCAGACCTGTTGTTTTAGCGCAAGGTCGCTTCTCGCCCTCAGGGCGTCTTACTGGTTATAGTAGATCGGTTAATGAAGATAAGAAGATATGTCAGTGAGTGACTATTAAAATATGAATGAGAATCTATAAATTCCTTCAGTGCTGCTCCCACAAGGGCATCATAAACACACCATGGCGAAATGGAAGTCGGATGATGTGCGTTTCAAATATTTAAATGTGAGGTGGGAAAAGATGACCTTTTTAATTTTTGAGAATGTGATCAAGTTTTCATATCGGCTTTACTTTTGTCCAGTGCTGGGAACCGTTGGGGAGGCTGTGTGGACGCATTGGAACCACTTTGGAAGCTATCCCATCATGATACTGTGCTTTATTCTGAATTTTATTCTGCTTTAGCTCTGAATGTGCATATCATATCCCCCATATCTCTCCCCTGGCCCTGGCAAAGACCTATAAGCCTCCCTCTCTCTCATCTTGTCTCTACCTCTCCCTCTCTCACTTCCTTTCTGAAGACGGATTGAATATCTTTATGAAATATTCTCACTCTCTGCCTTCCCTTTTCAGCGATCATTTCCAGGACTCAAGGGCCCAAAATAGGCAATATTCTCTTACATTCAATAATGAAATTGGCCCATCATTGCCTAAAATTGGACTGTACCTTTGTCGCACAGGACACAGGACAGGTAAATTACTTGAATGGTGGGTACATATATCTCCTGAGTTTGAAATAGAAAGAACGAATTATCAAGGGGTCTCGGGAGAATCCTGAGATATAGTAAAATTAGTTCCGTCATCGTGCCAATGTAACAAAGTAGCCCTATTTGAAGCCGAAGGCCTAATGGCTCCCCTGATCAGGTGGATTACCATTTGGCAGAGCCCATTTGGCAGAGCAGTTATAGATGTTTGGATTCCCATGTGGTGGAAATGGGTGGAAAAGTACTCATGTTTTACTGAAGTAAAAGTATCAACAGTGCAATATCGAAATACTAAAGTAAAAGTTCGGAATTCAACATTCACTTGAGTAAAAGTACAAACGAAATTTGAATAAAAATGTACTTAAAGTACCAAAATGATGCAATATGTCCCATGTTATGTTTTCAAATGTATAAAAATATTTTCCAAATAGCAGAGCTTGTAAAGTGCACCCATAAAACCTGAACTTTTAACATTCAGTATATTTTCTGTGCATGGCCTGGGGTTTTCTGGCTCTGATTTGCCTGTGGATTGTGATGTAACAGTCCACAAACCCCATATATGACAGCATATGTCACTGTTGAGGGATTTTGCATGTTTTCATTGCAGCTCAAAAGACGTTCTGAAGAGAAAACCACAGGCCACAGAAGATCCCTCATGTGTGGGCGTAATTGAGGTCATAAACGAAAAATAAAAATAAATGAAAATGAATGTCATGAAACCTTTAAGTAAATGTTCTTTACACCACTGGTATCCATATTATCAGTCGACCTAAAGTCATTGATTAGGTGCGGCATGCTCCTTGACTCTTTACCCATGGGGAATTGTTACAGTTAAAAACCAATTAAGTAGCCTATGGTAGCCTACATGTTCTCCCTGAGGTCATGTCACTATAAGAAACATTTTATGACACCCAATATTCATTAGGTGATTAGTCTTTTAATAGCATGCTTAAATACACGAGCCATTTTAAGGCATTGGCTCAGTCTGACAAATGTAAATTTATGTGCTGGCACCTAGTTTGAGTCATAATATATTGATTACTATACAGTGTGTTAAAAATTGGCCATGGTGCTTCCCAAAATGTGAGGCTGTGTCCCCAAATGACAGTGGTGCTAAAATATCTTAATAAGGGTAGGTCCCATGAGTGAGTTTAGCCTATAGGGTAGACTGAAATCCTTTAAGAGACCCTGGACTAAGTCAACTGGGACCATATTTATGAGAAAGTACTGACAGTAACGAACTGCAGTGTGTGTCTGACATTGTCAAATTATACTGTACAATATATGGGAGCCATACCTTTTGTCTCACCAGTCCTTTCCAAAGAGGGGTCCCTTTTGCTGTATGGGGAATGGTGTAGATGTACAATACATGATTGTACACACACTCAATGAGGAGTTTCACTAGGGAGGAGCGTAATGCACACAGAGGGCAAGGACACAATCCCCTGACAGCTTCCCACCTGTGAACACTGGCATGTGCGCTTGTTGGAGCATCTGGCTAAGCCAAGGAGAGACAAGCAGTCACCA
This sequence comes from Protomyctophum parallelum, assembly GCF_964188405.1. Taxonomy (NCBI): domain Eukaryota; kingdom Metazoa; phylum Chordata; class Actinopteri; order Myctophiformes; family Myctophidae; genus Protomyctophum; species Protomyctophum parallelum. The sequence goes on along the minus strand of NC_139715.1, from coordinate 23,421,559 downwards.
TTGCCAGGAAACCCACTATGGTGTTTTCAGAGCATGATATGTGTTGTTTCGCATGGGGCCATGCACCAAAAGTAGCAGATGTACAAGCTCAAAACATGATGCAGCTACTGTAAGTACAGTATGAATGGCTTCAGCCCCACTAGTGGTGGGGTTCTAATGATGGTAATGTCCGCCATATCTGTCCAACACTTTGGTTTCAAAACGAGATACATATATGACTACTACTGGCTGTAGTAGTCATAGTTAGTAGACCATAGTATGTTTACTTTGCATTTGTTTATTTAGACATTAACCAATTTAGATCACTGGGATCATCTTCATTCCTGAAGAAGACTCCAGTGATCGAAATGTTGAATCAATAAACCAGTGGAGCTGAGTTTTTCATACCAGTGTTTTGTCCAGCACCTGGGCTAGAGTGGAGGTGCATGCTCTATTACCTTTGTTTTTAGAATCTGCCTCAGGTCTAAATGTGTTAATGAACATTCAATACATGAACGTGAAGTCAATCAACTGAACATGATCTCATTACATTACAATTGACTCTTATACCATGCATAATATCAGTTCATATAGTCACAAACAACAACATAAGGCAACATACTGTAAGGCAAAAGTGAAGGTTAGTAATAATAACAACCATTTTTTGATAATGTAATTCTACCTCATCTCCTTCCTCAGTGACCTCATGGCCTTTTCTTTACCACCCTTAGGCCAAAAGATTCTATTGCACAGAACATATATACAAATCCAATGCCCAATACCCAGATGCCCCATAAAATATCAAATTTCAATATGTCACACCTTTGTCCTGGATTTTGTCTGAGGCACAACGCTTGCCCTTAAGATTAATACCTGCTTAGAAATGTGACATTATACAAGATTTTAAAATGCCACCACTGCTTATCAGGCTTCTTCTGTACAGCAGGACCAATAGCCTTCCATAGCCAGGGCCAAATCAAAATAATCAAAGCATCTTTTAATTTATTTGAAACGTTTGCCAGACTGACAAATCATCTCTCTCTTGGCAAGGGAATAGCAAAAAATGTAGCCTACCAGCAAAAAATGCTGTTTTGAGAGGAAGGAGTAATGAAAATGGATCGGTTAATATACAGTTAGTCCTCCCAGTGGATAATAAATAGCATTCTAATGCAGGAACATATATCTGCGATGGGAGGTCAGAATGTCAAAGAATAGCAATAGCAAAACCCCAAATTACTACAGGGGCACTTTATGTAGATTTATCATACATCTGTACCCTTAATGGTCACCACGTTTATACGAGAATGTCAGTTTGACATGATTAATCACGTTCCTGCATAAGCACTCTAGTCTGCCTTACAATTGACAAAAGATGAGACTTCCGGAAGCTCAGAAGTGCAATAATGTAGCCTTTGAGGATAAAAGGTGATACGTTAGAGGTTAGCATGACATTTTCATCAATCATGGCCAATCTTTACGGGTTTTGGAGCCATTCAAGACACATTGTCAGCTTCACTGGCAGCCTATGGCGGTGGTGAATCAGCACAAAGTGCTAAATATCTTATAAACGGGGAAAAGATGCTGCTGAGGCATCGGCATTAACTTCAACTAAAGGTAAAAATGACAAAGGACTCACATGCATGTCCACTTGTCTGGGTATATTGCCTTTTTAAGTATACTATAAATCAATATAAGACCAGACAAGTAAAAAGGAGGGTTTTCGAATCCTTTGATACCTTAAGCCAGCCATTGGATCTTTGCTGTTGTTGCATACTCAGCATCGAGTAGGGCCCCTTCACCTCGCAGCGCAGATTGAGAGTGGATGAGGAGGAAAAACAGAAAAGTAAGCCTTCCTTGAGCCAGGAGGGCCCAATGGGAGAGAGAGAGAGACTCTATTTGCTGCCGCTGTGGCTCGAGACAGATCTGGGTACTAGGAAGAATGCACTGTACGTTGCACAACCCCGCACAACGCAACGAGTGGGCGAACAGAAGGGTGCGCTACAAAGTGCTCTGACGGATCCACAACATAACCCCCGAGCAGGTTGATTGATTTGTGTCACCGGTGTTCCCTGGACCATGCAGAGAAAGGTTAGGAGCATTTTCTGAGATTATCTGCTATTTGAGGGGATTCGGGGGAGGGGGGGCTGGTGCAAAATTGGCTTTTACCAGAGAGATCTGTGCACAGTATAAAGATGTATGCATAGTGCCAACCAAGCAGTGATATGTACTCATTGCCCTGACCTACCCTCACCTTGGTTTGATGAATAGGAATAAAAGCATAATTCATGGCCCGGGCACCGGGAGAGTTATGCATAATAAACCAGACAGTGTTTTAATATTCCTGTGCAATCCAGGAGGATGAGGAGTTTGAAGTAGAACAAGGTGTGTGCACTGTTAAACGAGCATGGGACCTGTGCAAGGCCTGCGGCACCGCATGCACGCACGTGTGAAACGCACAGCACAAGAGAAATATAGAAAACATGGAAAGATGTGCCATTCCAACTCTTCACGCTTTCCTGATCTTTTCCTGAAGGGTTTCTGAATAATGCATGTTTTCACCAGGTTTAATCACTGATTTGGCTTGCTAATTCTGCTGCTTTGCTACTGAAAAGAAGTGTCACTCCTCAACACTTCCAGCAGAGGAACTAGGAACTAGGGAAGGAAATAGGGTCGAAATGGTATCTGTTAGTTATAGGATCAAGCTCACCAGCACTCCACTTGCCTCCTAACTTGCCCCAGACTAGACAAGTACTCTGCCTTTGGGTCTAGGCTTATTATCCCACCCTCAATGTCTTCATATATTGTACAGTTAATATGAAAGTATTTAGGCACATTTCAGCCACCTCTTTTGACCATTAGGACCAGTCTACGCAACGTCATCAAACAACGGCGCGCACCCTAAGGTAACATCTTTTCTTTTCTTCTTTGTTGCCGCTAGAGTGAGACTGGCTGCAGGCTTCTAGTCTGAAGCTTTGATCAAAGCTTCTAGTTCAGGGAATCTGAATGGAATTAATTAACATGTAACACCTTGTCAAATGCCCCCGTTTCTCACCGACAATGTTCTGACAATACACTGAATTAGTTGCCAATGGCAGGACGTTTGAAGTTCTCAAACGGCACATCTGTAATTGCAGCTAAATTGGCATTCTAAAACTTGTGAAACGTCCTCATTGCAATTCACAGTGAAGCCATGGCAAAAATGGGATATCAACTCCCAAAATCATGTTCTTGAACTGAATTATGAATTGTCCGCTTTGAAGATAATCTAATGACAGCATCAGTACTGTGCATTTATGTGTTATTATAGTCTGTATAAAAATCAGTTAACCACTTGTGCACGGTATACTTTGTCAGACTACGATGAGTGAGAATAGCAGATCTGCAAGCTCACATGCAAAATGTGACGCAACACGCCTATAATGACATGTCCAAAACAAGGACAGGTTGTAAGTGATCAATCAATCAATCAATCAATCAATCAATCAATCAATCAATCATGTGTTTATTTATTTATGTAGCTCAGCCAGTTATGGTTAGCTGGCCTTTTAGGATATGGTTAAAAAACATGCTTTATAAGCAGCCAGCCAACAAGAGAGGAAAGATACATTAAAGATCCATTATCGTATGCGTATGTATTGCAGGTAGCCAGTTAATGAGGATTTTTTTTTAAAGATGCATTATCTTTTTCACTTGCAGTCAAGAGAAGTACCATAGGCTAATTAAATGAAATCAAATTGATTGCTCTGTCGGATATCAGCAGTTGACAACACGGAGGTAAGGACACAAATTATTTTAGCTGGTGAGATGAAAAGGAGCATGGTATTTAATTGGGTGTTGGTGCAATAGTTGCATGGTATTTGATTGGCTGAGCTGCAAATCATCTTTCTGCCTGGAAGGCTGATGTGCCTATACAAGTCATCTCCCAGGGCCAAATATGTCCCTGTGCAGCCTGTGCAATGCGCAAAATAGCATTACCACCAAATCCTTTTTATCTAGAGAGAACATAAAAACATTGTGATTTAGACCAGTGGTTCCCAACCTTTTCTGGATCAAGGCCCACTTGTGAGATGAAGCAAGAGACCAGCACATTGACACATGCAGTACGTGCTCCACGTTTAGCAGCTATAGGCATTCCATGGCAATCATATCTGCCTGACCTCGAATTTGCAGCTTGATGCTTGATCTTCTTCTTCTTCTTCTTCTTCTTCGTCGACAAAGGGGCTGCTACACTGTCCCCTGCCACAAGAATCAAAAGGCCCTCATACAGCCTGGGCACACCTGAACTTGCATGTGCGGCCAAAGGAAGCTGTCTGCCGGGGTCTCTTCCGGGTTTTTAGACAGCTGGTGGATGGAAATGAAGCTCCACCCACGCGGCAGATTGCCGCGTCGGCCAGATTCGGCTTTTTGTCTATATGGAGAATTACATGGGGTCATCTTAAAATCGTCTACTATAAGAATTGTGGTAAAATGTAACTAATTTGGCAGCAGTAACATTAGTGTTTTCTCTCAGTCAGTTGATTCTTCATATCCATATGAGTGAAACGGCCAGGATGAGTTATTATGAGCTAGCTAGGCGATCTAAAAAAATCATACCCGTGTGAACTGAGTGGTGCAACTCATGATATTCACAGGCATGCAGAAATTGTGACACCATGTTTTGACCACTCAGTGATGAAAGCACGCCTCCAATCCTGAAGGCAATTTAGGACAAATTCTGAACTCGGGTTCCAAGAGTGAAAAAAAGCGAGGGGCGCTCTTGTCGTCGTACATCATCCAATAAAAAATGAATATACTTCTTCATGAATTAAAATGTGTCAAGTTATGTTATTATCTTTTAACCCTAATGACACAATGTTTAAAAAAACTCATCTTTTCACCATGTTCATGTAAGATGACAACTGAATTAATGTGATCGGTTAGCCAATTTGCTCGTCTACAATGACGTAAATATTCCTTTCATTGTCAATGGCATTTAATGTTTGTGTTGTCACACATTTACATCATATTTCAGGAACATATGATGTAGATTCTCATTTCATTGTCAATGGCAAATGTGAGACGTGATGTGACGAAAAGCTGTATATATAGGAGGGGCTAGCGTCCCTCAAAAAAAGAGACTGGAGGCGAGTGGGACCATGGGGGGAATACCACCCTGCCCAAACAAGCCTTAAGCGAGGGCCACTCTGGTTCAGACAGATAAGAAGAAATTGTGTAAAGCAACGGGCATGAGAGCCACTAATCCTTTCAAAATCCAGAAGGCATACCATCACCACCACCCCAATATCCTGTCAAGATCCTCAAATGCAGTTAATTATGCCCACTGTGAATCGGTGATTCAGTGTAACTCCATCGCATCCCCTGCCCAATGACTGAGAGATACTACTCTGAAAGTCTGCATACAGCCTAAATCTGTCACCGCAGGTTTGATAAGGGTCTGCTTGTATCGAACAGCCCCCACCCCCAACCATCTAGCCACCCACCCACCCTTCTTTCTCCGACACTTTCTCTCCTACCACGCAGCGCTGTCTGTGGAGGGCTCTAAAATAAGAAATCCCTTTCCGCAGATATAATTAATCACTCTGGGAGAACAGGGCGTGTAATTATTTAGGTTACCACAGTGCTCTTCGAAAGAAAAAAAAAACCCTCCCCTTCACTCTGCATCGAAGCAAGGCTTTTATTGGAGATGTAGACAGGTCAAAAAAAAGAAGAAGGCTTGCCAGCCTTGCTAGGCCTCATCCTGTTTAGAGAATCTGTAGTCATGCACGCCTGAACAACAGGGTAGCCCTGCCATGAAAATCCCAATCATTTCACCTGGCGACAAATAGAACTAAATGTGTTGCCTAAGCACCACAGTATTGTTGGTTACATATAGTATCCTGTATCCACGTTTTTCCCCGCCAAGGTACTGGGGCTCCTTGTGTGTGTGCTTTGCTTCCTTCAGGCCGTGTTGCCATGTCTGCTTATTATAAGCAACCGTTGACTTGTTTTTTCTGCAAAGACACTTGCAAATAAATTATTGGTAGTTGCTGGTTGATGTTATTTTGGGCTTGATTCTAAAGTGTATAGTAGTTGCTTATTTGGGCGTGCTTCCACATTTCTTCACATCAAGGAACCCCAGATTATTATGTAATTGTCCACAGACATCCATCTGAACATATTTTGTGCCTTTTTAAATTAAAATGTTTTAAAAAATATTCAAAATATTCCTCAATGTGTTTTTAAATAACGGATGTACAACCTCACAAAATGTGTTGCTGTGAGCTTGTAGAACAGCTATTTTCATATGTGCTTGTTTTCATAGACCTGGCCACTTGTTTCTCTTGCAAAACTGGCAACACAGCAAGAGAAAGAGGAACTTGTGCACACACAAACGCAATGCACTATGGGCTCACTCATTTTCCCCTTTACACCAAGGGTCCACCATGCGCCATGCACCCTTATCCCTTATCCCTAAACCTATTTGCCATTTTTTACTATTTTGAAAAACATTTTAAAATAGTTTAACTAGCCGATCTACATCGAGACATTGTGAGCTTGTAATCGGCTATTTGAAAATTAGTTTAAAAGGTTTTTTTTAAATAAACAATGGCAAATTAGGGTTAAGGGGTGGCCCCAAATGTCTTTGCCAGAAAGTTGCTACACAAGCTCACAGTGCATCACGTTGCAATAAATTAAAAAAAAATCAAAGCACAGCGCCTCGTGGGAGTCGTGGCACAGTGGTTCAGGGGTAAGTGTCTAAAGCGACATGTGAAACACGTAAGCGACACAAATCATCTTCGCCACCAACTGTTTGCTGCTGGTGGGGAGGTGTGTCTTTAAAATGCATGCAGTGTTTAAATGCTTAATCCCCCTAGAAGCACAATTGACCTCCGATGACTTCTCTAAGCTTTATTAAGATTATTTTCTTTTCTCTCTGTACCAATTAAGATATGTTAGTGTTCCTGGTGGGTTTTAAAAATATGAACAGCTTGTCTTAGAAAACGTTTTTGACAGATGGCTACCCGGCGGAAGCTGAATGTAGTATTAAATTAGACAAATTGTGTGGGTATATTTAAGACCAGCAAGGACAACTCCTGTAAGGTTAACTGAAGACACACCGTCTGTGAATAGCAGTGCTGAGCTTCGTCTCCTCTCTGTCGATCTCGATTGGTGCCGCATGTCACTGAGGAAACAGTTGCTACGCGGTAGCCACCCTGTCACATTCAGCGATCCGATTATCCTCCAGCCAGAAAAATAAAGTTTAGGCGATCTCAACTTTTTTGGACGTTTGCCTGCACCGCTCTGCCATTAATCTTTGTGTGAGATCGCTGCCTGCGTCCATATAGAAAATGAATCATGAAAGAGAAGTTGCCGCCGCCTGTGTGCCTCTATACAAGTGGTGAAACGTAACTAAGTAGGCCTACATTTAAAAATGTCAGTTATCTTTATTTTTATTACAATTTACAATTTAGGCATTTAACAGCTAGACAGTCTTAATCCAGTGCGATTTACATTAAGCAGCTGAAGTTTATTTCCTAATCCTATATTCTTCACAGCCAAGAACAAAAACATGGTAATACATCAAATACATAAATAATGAAACTATGCAAATACACTATAGATTGCTATGTCTACATAAAATGCTATGTTGCATAAGTTGAGCGTTTGCATACGCGTGTAAGGTCGCCGAGGCTAGGGCAGGCTAAGATGGAGTCTGAAGATGTGGGTTTTCAGACTACGGTGGAAGATTGGGAGTGAGTCTGCAGTTCTGATTGTAATGGGAAGTGCATTCCATAGTTTTGGAGCCAGAAGGTAGAAGGTTCAAGGTTATTTATTATTTGTCTCCCGAGGAAGAAATTTGTCCTAGACAAAGGGCCTGCATGCAAGCGTAGCCCTTATGTCCATGTCGCCGCAGTGCAGCGCCAAATACATCTTTCTTGCATCATAGAAAAAGAAAACATAGAGGGGGGTAAGACTAAGAAGACATCACATCACATTTCAAGTAAGATGATAATACTCGGCTGTGCAGGCACGTTTCTGGGTGGGGGTGGCGGGGGCTTGGGCCAGAGGATCCTTTCTTGCGCTGTCTCTTCTTGTGGAGATTGTCAATTGGGGGGAATCCAGATTCATGTTTAGAGCGAGGGATAGCAATATGGCTATTTCTCCTCTATGTCCGTTATGGCTCTCTGTCAGTCATGGCTCTCAGGGCGCTGACCTGTTCCAAGATCGTGTCCATCTGCTGATGCATCTGCAGGGCGCTGGCCTGTTCCAAGATCGTGTCCATCTTCTGATGCATCTCCCCAAGTGCCCTGCCCAGCTCGGCCATGGCAGGCAGCATAGGGGCTCCGTTCAGCGTTGCCATTTTTCCAATTCTTCGGTACACAAGACCAATGCACAGCCCAATCAGCAGAAATCCTGTAACCATAAATCCAAATAGATATGCCTCTTCTACGCTGATAGTCGGGGGAAGATCCATCAGGGTATTGAGCGGGCTCTCCAGAACCCAATTTACATGAAAAAATGTTGTCCATCACGTACAGAGACCAGCACACTAATTCCATGATTAGTTCCATGTTTTGATAGTTTCAGGGGTTTCGAAGAGACAGTGTAGAAGAGACGCTCTGAGCAGGGAGTACAGACAGGGAGGGAGAGAGAAACATAATGCGACCGCCCTCTTCAAGAGGCAAGCAAAGAGTTTGGGACGTGTGGAGCGTTGTCCTCCTGTAGGTTCTAGAGACCACAGATGGACAACATACTGCCGGAAAGGGTCCATTGACCCCCACACAAAACACAAATGTAAATAAATGAATAAAACTCAGATTTAACTATTCCAATGACCAGTACAGGTATGTACTCAGATGTTAAACAATTAGATGATTATGCTTGTGGAACAGTCTGCCTACCTTGAGTCCATATTTATGACATAATGCATCATGTTTCTTCAGTCGCCTATGCAGTGGTGCAACTGGCAAGATGCAAATTAGTAGGCTAATTTAAAAGTTGAGTAATCGTTTCATCGTAGCCTCAGAGTACAACAGTGACACAGGCTACAGCTGCAGGCTAAAAAAAGTTAAAACACAAAACAAGGTCAACAATTTGAAACAGAAGATTCTTATGTTAATTGTGAAGCAAAAGAACACACGCACGCACGCACACACACGCACGCACACACACGCACACACACACACACACACACACACACACACACACACACACACACACACACACACACACACACACACACCACACACACACACACACACACACACACACACACACCGACAGTGGAGGCAACCATGCAAGGGCACTTACAGTACCTGCTCATTGGGAGTACCTATACAGTAGTTGAAAGTAACTAAGTACATTTATGTAGTTTAAAAGTACAATTTTACTACTTACTTCTACTCCACTAGTTCACCTCCCAGCAACTCTACATCTGACCTCAAATCCTTTGATCTCCATATTTGGAGCTGACCTGTTCTAACATTCCATATGTTGATCCTACCCCACCCACCCTTCCAGCTGTTCTGACATTCCCTATGTTGATCTGACCTCATCAAACCCTGTACACTCAAGACACGCTTCATATATGGCCATTACAGAATTCATTCAATATGTTGATCTGGCCCGCCATGCCAAAGCGCCAGCACTCGCCCAGCAGTCTGCCGTCACCCAGGCGGATGTGTGCACGTGACCTTTAGGGCGAGGTTGTTCTCGCACTCATGGGCGTTTTACTGGTTATATTATTTTAGAGGATTATGTTATGTAGCCTACTTTAAGTACATTTGATACCAACATTTTTGTACTTTTACTCAAGCTAATTCTGAATACTGGACTTTTACTTGTAACAGAGTATTTCTATATTGCAGAATTGATACTTTTACATTAAGAAAAAAACTACTTTTACCAAGACTGGGAGTAGATGGGGTTTCAGTGTCTTGCAAGGACACTTTAACACTAAGCCAGGAGGTGCCGGGTGGTGGAAGGTTCCCAGTTCCAATTCCCAAAGCGGCTGCTTTGCATCCTAAGCTATTATCTCCTTATAGGCTGTCTACTGAGGTTGCACCATAGTGATGTAATGACAAGCAGTTCTTTATCCTTCCCCCATTGCCTTTTAATGCACCCAAAACATAGTCATCCCACGCCCCAGACGGAGGGAAAGGTGAAGGGAGGGAGGGCATGCCTCCTGGTGGAAATTTGCATGCAACTGAGTGCCCTTTTCACATTAAGATTAAATTAGCGTTGATGTCGAATTACGTTATGTAAACAAAGGAAATGACTGTCACCTACATGCAATTGTCCTTCAACATCACTTCAGTGTGAATGTTTGATTGCCTGATACCACCAACCGTGAATGACTTTATAGACATTCACTCTGATTCATGTCATTAACTTGTTAACGCTTCATGAAGTGCGCGTGGGCCTTTCCCATAATGATGTCCCTGCATGTGTCATGTCCCACCCACATCAGTTTACAACACATTGTTAAAATATGTATTTAGATGCTTTCACGTCATAGTCACGATTAGACTCTGCAGATGCATGCATGCTCAGCAGAGAGAGAGAGAGAGAGAGAGTGTGTTTGTGTGTGTGTGTGTGTGTGTGTGTGTGTGTGTGTGTGTGTGTGTGTGTCTAGATCCTGCCTAGATCCTGCCGTTCAGGCGGGTTTCCCCCGGGTGCTCTGTACCCTCCCACACCAAGAAGACAAGCATGCTAGGGACATACAGTACGTACATTACCCCTGGCAGCGCCCTTGACCAAGACACTGGAGACAGTCCGCGGGGGACAGAGAAAAGCTGTGCTCATGCCGTCCTTGTAAACAAGTCGCTCTTGTGACATGCTCGGTTAAACCCTTTCAACCTGTTATCACAGTTTTGTGGGCATGCCGAAGTGTAAATTTCCCCCCAAAAAACAGAATATTTTCAACTTAGATGCTATTCACACTGTAGGCCTATTTGACTCAAATATGTAAACATGTGTGAATAGCATTTAAGTGGTTAAGTACCTTACAAACATTGTGCGAGGGTGTGGATGGTGATGATAATGATGATGATGATGAGTGACCTCTGTTACTGAGCATGATAACTGTCCATTGACCCGATTCTCTTTTGCATGAATCTCTCGTAACTAAACAATGTAGAATGTGGATACTGTATGGAGGAATGACATACTAAATCTAGATCCAGATTGGAGCTGGGATACAGTGTGGTCTAATGTTGTCCTGTCTTCTAGGAATCCTGATCATCAACAAATTCATTTAAATTTTGTTCATAGGACATACTTAACCCCCCGTAGATTGTGTGCTATGCGGATTTTAAATAATCACAACTGCACTTTCTGCACTTCAAACACCATAGGTACATTCTTTCATATGGTGTGGGAGTGTCCGAGTGTCCTCACATTTTGGAATTTGGTTGCTACTAACCTTTCGACTATTCTACAAGTTAACATCACACCCTCCCCATCTCTATTCTTATTAAATGATGTATCCCAGTTGCCATTAAATAACACCCGTATTCGTGTCTTCTTTGCTGGCGTAACGGCCGCAAAGAAGATGGTTGCTTCGCACTGGAAACCGCCTCATACATTGTCATTTCGCCAATGGGCTTTGACCTTTCTAGATATCATTTATCTAGAGATGTCTACAGCAAGATTGCATGGTGCAAAAGAGGAAAACATTGAGATTTGGTCTGGTATTGCAGATTTGGTTAAGGGCATGGTTTAAACATTATTATTATTATTATCATTATTTATTTATTTTTTGTTTCCATTGCACAGTAGTAGGAGTAATGACATTTTGTGGCATCTTTGGTCTCGGGGGGAGGGGTGGGTGGGATTGTTTGTTTTTGTGTTCCTTGCTTTTGCTGTTATGTGTTGTTTTATATGTGTTTTGTTTTCTTTAAGTCATTCATGTTGTTAACGTGTCTTATTGTGATTTTTGTCTTAAAATAAAAAATATTTGATAACAAAAAACAAAACAATGTAGAATGTGTAGAATATTATCAATATTCTATATAGAATTATAATGCTGACTATTAGCTAAATATATCTGTGGGGCTTCATATAGAGAGGAGGAGCTGCATGAGACCGCCTCTCCTCTCCAGCCTCTGGTAATTATACCCCCTCCCTTCACTGACAAAGAGTTCAGCATCAGTTCACTGAAAGATTAATACACCATGATGAACACAGTACACACCCTTTGGAATGGTCCTGGACGTTTCAGAATTAGCCCGATTAGACGAGGCCTCAGCCCAAATCCCCCCACAGTCGAGTCCGCAACCCGCTGGAAGTTGCCATTGTGCAGCGTCAGCGCTTCGCATCGAGCGGCCAAGGCAGGGGCCAGTAATGCGAGCCCTGCCAATTGGATCACCGCGGTGTCCAAATGAGAAATGGCAGCTCTTGTCAGGGCGGTGATTGAGCCGTGCTTTCCCCGGGAGAGAGGAGAGAGAGAGGACACATGCAGTCTGTACTGTAGTATATGCCGCATTCCATGTCGTAAACACAGTCAGAGAGATGGAGAGCATCATCAGCGGGTTGCCTCGCACCAGTCGGCGGTTCTCTGCTCGCATGGGCGCTAATTCCTCTGATGACATATGCTGACAGTTGCCATTCAAGCTGTCAAATCCAGGATGATGTTTTTGCTCAGCTTAATAACCTTCGACTATAGCAAACAGCTAAAGTGCCAGCAAACAGCTAAAGTGCCATGTCTGGGTCTGGTTTCCTGTGTGTGTGTGTGTGTGTGTGTGTGTGTGTGTGTGTGTGTGTGCCGCTTTTGATCAAACTAAATTATATACATGATATGTTTGGCATTGTTTGATATAAGTTTGAGAATATAGGCTATCATGAATTAACAATTTAATTACACATTTACCCCTATTATATATTGTCCCTATTTTGAACATGCAAATGGTGAGCTTGTAGTTTGCTTGTCATAAGAATAAATATCTAGGGCCTAAGTGGTTGAGAAAGTCCCTCCAACCTCTTTCTTTCTTTCTTTCTTTCTTTCTTTCTTTCTTTCTTTCTTTCTTTCTTTCTATCTTTCTTTCTTTTTCAAATCGAACCCTGCATGACCAACAATGACATGCACTTTGGAGAAAACAATACTGCACCCATCTCGTCTCACATGTCTCCTAATAATTGTGCTGAGCAAGAATGAACAGTGACTTTTCAAAGTATGGTCAGCAACAAAGAATATAACAAAGAATATGCGTCATGGTTTAAATGAGGAAACTACATTTCAGATATGTCAGTGCTGTGATAAGCACAGATTCTTTTTTTAGGTATTGATTTCTGGACTTTCTGGACTCCAAAAGGTCTCATCTTGCATTCTGCAAGGTGAACCATGCAGAACACAGCTTGTGGACAGATCATATAACTCCCATTTTGAGAAAACTTACATATGGCTTTCAGGTATAGATTTAGTTCATTTTTAAGATATCATCCCCTTACTTACAAGATAAGTAAGTCCCTTCAGGGGGTCAAAAACACTGCCCAGAGGATAATGGCATGTCCCCTTCCATCTCTGGAGGACCTCTACAAAAGACATTGTAGCAGGAGAGCCAACAGTATCCTCAAGGACCCATCCCACCCAGGTCATCACCTGCTGCAACTCAAGCCCTCAGGGAGGCGCTATAAAGTCATCAAGGCAAGGACAAACAGACTGAAAAACTGTTTCTACTGATTCTGATAAGACCAAGATACAAGATAAGATCAACTGACACAGCTCTCAAGTCCAGATTAAAGTCAAGAGGTGATTGACCTGCACTGCTTGGGTGGAACACGGGTAAAATACCTGTCAGTCACCATGGAAACTAAGTGGTTCAAATCCACTGAGTGTCTATACAACCACATAATAGGCTCACAGCAGCTATACCTCCTGCTGTTATACCAATGATACAAATGAAGGCTCTGTTACATTTAGTGTAGCACAGTGGTTGAAAAAAAACCCCCTCATAACTCTGATAATAATAGTCTTTATTGTCTCCACGTCATATATTTTCTTTGACATGGACACTACAAATCATTAATAATTGTACTCGAGTTGGAAGCATTAAGACCCATTTTAACCCTCAATGGCTTCCTTTCTGAAAAATAACGTCATTGTATTCACACGTTTAGATATTCTATTTACAATGAGATGCGGACGGGAGCTGGTGCCACTTGGACCCGGACATAACGTAGCACTGCAAAATGACGTCGGACTTAAATACAGAATGTCCTCCTGGTGGGGATCCTCACTAGCAGTGGTCGGTAACACACAATGTGTGGGGACTGGGGAGGACGTTGCAGCGTTCCGAGTATGGGTTTTGTTGAAAGAAAATCTAATGATACGTAGCTTGCGGAGTTAGTTCAGTCAGATATACTCGAGGGGTTTCATGCCGTACGTGCTCAAGGGCGCATACACTCAAGGGGTTAATATGCTGCATCACTATGTGGGTCAGGCGCGGAACTATCTGGGGGGAGTTAGTTTCCCTCTGGCCCGTGACTCCAGGGGCCCGGGGCTGTCAGATGATCGATCGATGACCACACAGCGTTATACACAGTCACTCATGACAGATACCCATTCAAAGCATTATCTCAGGGCGCTACAAATATATCTACACATCCTGTAAGTTCACTTAAGAAATAAAACGAGTGTTGACTAATCATTACATAAGTATAGCTCTTATTTTGAAGAGGAAGAGGAAGTCTGTTTCGGCTGTAGCCTACTTCCATGACAGATCATAATATTGCCAGGAGGGAGGGACTGACAGACTGTAAACACTGATTAGAAGTGATGGTGGTGGTGGATGGCTTTTGGCCAAAGTTTATATTACGATATGAAAGCCATGATATGCTGCGCATCTTTGACTTAAAAAATGTGTACACACTTTGGAATATACGTTAAACATGGTGGAAGTGGATCCTATCGAGCTACTGCGGTGGTAACCAGCAATAGGTGAGTAATTAATTAATTGTAAAAGTATCACGCTGACACTGGTAAAATCAGCAGCAGCAGCCCAAAACATTAACAGGTAGGCAGGCAGACTACAGTAGGCCTACAGTATTGTCACTGCCTGCAAGGATGGTACTTGGAACTGTTGGCCCGACTTGGCCGCCGGGCCATATTAATTTTAGTTCAGAAGTGGGTCCACCGTGCACTGTAGCTCCGCGGTCTGGTGCTTGCACCCATGCAGCAAGCATACAAAGAACTACGATTTGTTGCTTGTCTGACACCTTAATCAAGTTGAGAGAGCAACTTATATGCAGGGGGGTGCTTTGGGAGTCAGGTTCGGCGGGGCCCGATCGTGCGGTCACCCCCGCAGCCCGGTACTGGGTTGTTCCGCCAGTGATGTGGGTGTATTCAGTGTGTGCAAGACCCACATGTCATTCGCTGATGTGGCAGTCAGCTGACCAATAGGGCGGGCTACTTAAGCTCACTAGACTGCATGCTCTAGTCCTTCCTTCCTTCTGCTTATGGTTCCTGGTTGTTGTGATTAAAGTCAAGAGGTGATTGACCTGCACTGCTTGGGTGGAACACGGGTAAAATACCTGTCAGTCACCATGGAAACTAAGTGGTTCAAATCCACTGAGTGTCTATACAACCACATAATAGGCTCACAGCAGCTATACCTCCTGCTGTTATACCAATGATACAAATGAAGGCTCTGTTACATTTAGTGTAGCACAGTGGTTGAAAAAAAACCCCCTCATAACTCTGATAATAATAGTCTTTATTGTCTCCACGTCATATATTTTCTTTGACATGGACACTACAAATCATTAATAATTGTACTCGAGTTGGAAGCATTAAGACCCATTTTAACCCTCAATGGCTTCCTTTCTGAAAAATAACGTCATTGTATTCACACGTTTAGATATTCTATTTACAATGAGATGCGGACGGGAGCTGGTGCCACTTGGACCCGGACATAACGTAGCACTGCAAAATGACGTCGGACTTAAATACAGAATGTCCTCCTGGTGGGGATCCTCACTAGCAGTGGTCGGTAACACACAATGTGTGGGGACTGGGGAGGACGTTGCAGCGTTCCGAGTATGGGTTTTGTTGAAAGAAAATCTAATGATACGTAGCTTGCGGAGTTAGTTCAGTCAGATATACTCGAGGGGTTTCATGCCGTACGTGCTCAAGGGCGCATACACTCAAGGGGTTAATATGCTGCATCACTATGTGGGTCAGGCGCGGAACTATCTGGGGGGAGTTAGTTTCCCTCTGGCCCGTGACTCCAGGGGCCCGGGGCTGTCAGATGATCGATCGATGACCACACAGCGTTATACACAGTCACTCATGACAGATACCCATTCAAAGCATTATCTCAGGGCGCTACAAATATATCTACACATCCTGTAAGTTCACTTAAGAAATAAAACGAGTGTTGACTAATCATTACATAAGTATAGCTCTTATTTTGAAGAGGAAGAGGAAGTCTGTTTCGGCTGTAGCCTACTTCCATGACAGATCATAATATTGCCAGGAGGGAGGGACTGACAGACTGTAAACACTGATTAGAAGTGATGGTGGTGGTGGATGGCTTTTGGCCAAAGTTTATATTACGATATGAAAGCCATGATATGCTGCGCATCTTTGACTTAAAAAATGTGTACACACTTTGGAATATACGTTAAACATGGTGGAAGTGGATCCTATCGAGCTACTGCGGTGGTAACCAGCAATAGGTGAGTAATTAATTAATTGTAAAAGTATCACGCTGACACTGGTAAAATCAGCAGCAGCAGCCCAAAACATTAACAGGTAGGCAGGCAGACTACAGTAGGCCTACAGTATTGTCACTGCCTGCAAGGATGGTACTTGGAACTGTTGGCCCGACTTGGCCGCCGGGCCATATTAATTTTAGTTCAGAAGTGGGTCCACCGTGCACTGTAGCTCCGCGGTCTGGTGCTTGCACCCATGCAGCAAGCATACAAAGAACTACGATTTGTTGCTTGTCTGACACCTTAATCAAGTTGAGAGAGCAACTTATATGCAGGGGGGTGCTTTGGGAGTCAGGTTCGGCGGGGCCCGATCGTGCGGTCACCCCCGCAGCCCGGTACTGGGTTGTTCCGCCAGTGATGTGGGTGTATTCAGTGTGTGCAAGACCCACATGTCATTCGCTGATGTGGCAGTCAGCTGACCAATAGGGCGGGCTACTTAAGCTCACTAGACTGCATGCTCTAGTCCTTCCTTCCTTCTGCTTATGGTTCCTGGTTGTTGTGATGTGATGTTCTCTCCCACCACCACCCCGGCACCACCAGTGGGCTTTGTATTTATGTATATATCTATCTCCCTGCTCTTAATTTTTGATGATGGTGTTTGATTGTGCCGAGCAGGAAGAAAAATGTAGCAGAGCCGAACGCCAAGATAAAATATTATATGCACACTTGTATTCTCATTCTATAATAAATATTGGTTAAATCTATTTGTGAGTTATCTGACTGAATTATAGTAATTGTAAGAAAACCGAAAGATATTTTCCATAAGCAGTGAACTGTGGCTGGAATGAATAGGCAGCCTGCTCATTAGCCTTTGTTCATTTTGGTCCTGCCATAGTATGTGTACCGGCCTCACACACAGTCTATGCTATGGCGACACAGACATGTCACAACACCACATCTCTCTCTTTCTCTCAATCTCTCTCCCACCAGTTGCCTTTCAGTTGTCTCCCACATACAGTCTGCAGGGGCAGCAGACTTTGCACTGACTAATATGGCCCTAGGGGGGCAGATTGTCATTGTCGACTGGAATTACGCGTTGGAAATAACTGCCATCACAGTAAATGTTCATTCTGCAAAAAAGACACAGGCTAAAGTTAAGCGTGGAATGATAAGGGGGATGTGTGCCCTGATGAGATAAACATAATTATCCATGCATGCTGCATTGACGGGGGGCTTCACTGAACTTCCTCCCTCACATCCTGCTGGGATTTCTCAGGACAAGAAACATTCTGATATTATAATGCAATGCATTGTGACAGTGACACAATCATGCAGAAGCTATGACTGTCAGCTGTCATCATTAATTAGCCTGCCTGCAGCAATGTGTGGCAGGGCATTGTCCATCCATTCTCTGTGTTAGTTTGACAGATAACTTGCTTGACAACTAATACTGTAAGAAGCTTGATGGGCATATTTGGTTGGAATGGCCAAATGTTAACTATTTAAACCCTATATTTTGTTGTACATCAAAATGGGGAAATAGCGACATGTTGTGGGCTTGTTAATGTTACCTTTGCCAACTTTTCACCCATGACATGCCCAGACCAAACTAATACCATCATTGCAGCATGATGGGAAAGTATCGCTTTTTAGGCTTTGATCATTTTAAATTTATTTCAATTTTAAAAGTCTCTGCTTTGTGTTTATACATGAACTGGCCATCTGGCCCCACCTCTAGTGCGAGATTTCATCCACAGGAAGAGAGACACTGTGGCACTAGGTCAGACACCTGAGGGGACTGTGAGGTCCATCATAGGTAGACCACTTCAGGAAAGAATGTCCTCTCCATCAGGCAGATCACTTAGAATGTCCTCTCCATCAGGGGATGCATGCGATGGGATTGCCTCCCAGTCACTCTAAGGGAAATAAGCCCCACCCTGTGTACCATTAAACACAACTAAAACAATGGTTTAAAATGTCCAAAATATGACAGTTACGCTCCCACTTTAAATGTAATGGTGGCTCTATAAATTGTCCCTCTATGTCAGACTTGGCTTTCAAACAGTGGAAAGATCTCTATGAGAGGAATATATTCAGTAGTTTTAGTTTTGAGAAAATGATCTATATCCCACAATAATCTTTTCCGATACTTTCAAATTAGAGACTTTGTTAAAAATCTATTTCCCTCTTACCCTGAGAAACCAGCGAATAAACCTTCTGATACTGCATCTTGGTCAAAGGGGCCATATTTCAGTGACTCTTATGAGATAAGAGTCACTGAATCTGATCCTCCCTATGGACAAGAATAGGAATAGGTGGGAGATCGAGTTGGGTGAAACCTTTCTTGATGAATGGTGGGATGGGGCTATTGATCGAGTCAGTCAAAACATCAACATCATGTGCTAGACTAGGTCTTATTCAATTCAAAGTATTTCATAGACTTTATTACTGCAAATCTAAACTTGCCACAATATATCCTGGAATTGATGATAAATGTGATAGGTGTGCTCTCTCACCAGCTAATAAAGCTTAAAGGTTATTTTCTAGCTAGCAACCATTATTACCTATTTTGAGAATCTGAGAGTACTTCCGACAGACTAATTGAGTCAATACTATGTTTGTTTTTGCTTTCTCATAATGATTTCTCATAATGATAGAATTGTCTATAAAGGAGTATATCATTCATAGGGGGTGATGTATGACAGCATTCAGATTCAACGCAATCTTTTTTAACAACTTGTGACTATCTCTTGAACTCGAATAATAACCCAACTCATAATTGTAATTATTTTATTGAATTTTAGTTTTTTGTTATTTATATTGTTTTTGTCATCTGTGTTTAAATAATTGTGTGTGTCCTATTGTTTACACTTGGTCAAATATGCATGATTGTTTGATTGGACTGGACTTTTTGTTCTTGTTTTTGTGTCTGTACTCAATTATTATTATTTATTTTATGTGAACATAAATAGACCATTTTCAAATTAGGTCTTACAACATTTTCTTCTTTTTTAGAATAGGTATGGCATTGTTAACTCTTTAGGTATAGTTCTTTGTTTTCTTATGTATTCTGTTACTGTATGTTTGTATTGTTCTGTTTTTTGTGTTGGGACTACAGATGGAAATGAGCTTCTGGCTAAATCCGGCATATGTTTATATGACATCACGATGAGAAAAAGTTTAAATGTCAAGGTCATTATTGAAAGGCGTAACACTAGAGGTGTTGGCATGGGCGCGGTTTGCACCCTCTGGTGCATTTGTTTAATTATTTTGCTTAATTCCTGTCATCCAAGTAAGCATGTACACTCCACTCCTCCTCCACCCCTGCCTCACTTACGCAGTGTGAATGTGTGTAGGCTACAATTACTCACATTCACGCTGGGTAAGTGCCCAGTGCAAATGCTGTCCTCTTCATTTGGCCACAGAGCAGCGACACGCTGTGGTAAAATGGCCAGTTTGTGAGCCTGAATAAACAGGGACCTTCATGGTTGTCTTAGCTGGCCAGTTTTATTTATTTTTTATAAGCAACTGCTTCTCTAATCTTCAGCCACATTTACCCTGGCTAACCTATTTTGGGCAAATTTACAATTTATTCAAAGTGTGATGGGAAGTGAGCTTGTAGATTGGCTATTTTCTCTGTTCCTCATATGCCAATGTATAGATTAAGCAGTTAATCTAGCTCTATAGCCCTGCGTCACTTGATTCTAAACCTGATTATTATCCAGTTAAAGGCGCACTCGTAGCAGCCTTTACAGATATGAGGTCAACATACTGTATGAGCGTTATCACCAGTCTCATAATTGCTACCACAGGGAGTGTAGTCCATCAAGGAAAGAAGATGTTTGAAACAGAATCATTATGTGTGATGTGTTCAGAAAGCCATAACCCTGCAGCCCCAATTAGGACTATACACCATATAGGAATCACATTGCACTACAGCACCACTGGAGCCATTTCTAGTGGGAGGGATACATGTTGGTGTTAACTATTTTCACCATGACTTATTCATTCATACTTATTTGATTGCACTAGAACAAAAGAAACGAAAACAAATATAGAGTTGTTGCCCGACCAACTGCCCAAGGGCTACATCAGCGTAGGCGAAGGCTGATAAGGCTGACCAGTATGAGGGCAACAACAAGTCTGGTGATAATGTATTTATTCTTTCAAGTAGATTCCTCAGTAGAGGTTTTAAAAAGAGTGGGTGGATGCAGTTAACATGTGACTGTCTGCACCCTAAAAACAAACAAACACATCATGTGTTGGAACAAAGTACTCTCAGCTTGGTTCACATTTCAGAGACAGCAATCACAAACACTGGTGGCATATTATCGAGTCTGACCGATCGAGTCTGGTAACTCTGGTTGAGGAAGTTTTTATTTTCTTTCTTTCTTTTTAATTCTCTCTCAGAAAAGCTCTTTGTAAACTTTTATTTGGGTAACTGGTCCCATGGGTGATATAACTTATCACCCATGGGATAACTAATAAAAGATGCAAGGTTTTTTTAGTCATACACATAGCAGCCGAGATATATCCATACGTGCTCAGTGCTAAGTTAAGTAACATGTGGTATCCAATCCATATATATATATATATATATATATATATATATATATATCAGGGGAAAGGAAAAAGTGGAGGGAGAGAAGATTAAATCCTTTCTTTATTATTTCTTCCTTCCACAAGACCAACTGTGGAAATATATTAACATTCTATACCGATCGGTCTGTGTCGGAGGTTGGAGTCGTGCAGCCCGGCAGTAGGTCTATCGTCGGTGCGGCTCGATAGGCTTGGCTTACTGACGACGTGATCAATGTGCCTCATCGAGTGAACTCCATGTGACGTGGTTCTCAACCTTTTCAGGCCATATGACCCCCCCAAAATAATCATATTTGAACTGGGGATGGTGTTACGGGTCAAAATTGACCCGTATACATTTATGTCAGGAAAGAAGGTAAAAAGTCATTCATTTTTTATAAACACAAACTATATTTTACTCCTAATGACAAATGCAAATTGAGATTGAGTTTCTCTTTCTCAGATCATAAACATTGAATATGGAGACTATACGTGAAATCAAAATCATACATGCATACACTCTGAATTGAAACATATACAAAATATCACTTTCAAATTGAACAGCAATATAGACTCTGTGTGTTTGTGTGTGTGTGTGTGTGTGTGTGTGTGTGTGTGTGCGTGCGTGCGTGCGTGCGTGCGTGCGTGCGTGCGTGCGTGCGTGCGTGCGTGCGTGCGTGCGTGCGTGCGTGTGCACACGTGTGTGAACACGTGTGTTCAGAGCCTTTCAGAGCCTTTTGTGGCGGTTCTGGACAACCGTGAATCCGACCGACTCAAAGCCAGGAAGAGCCATCCCTGTGGTGGTGTGCCGAATTTGAAGTCTGTGGGGCGAACGGTTCTCGAGTTACGTGGATTACAGACGTACACACGTACGTACGTACATACATACACACGTACAGAGATGTGATGCATTTATTCTAAGATATTCTGAGAGAGAGAAACTTGTCCTCAATTTGCATTTGCTAGTAGAAGAAAATAAGGTTATGAATAAGGGTTATGAAAAATAAAAATAAATTACTTTTTACCTTCTTTCCTGACATAATGTAACACTAAAGGTGTCACTTTTTTCATAGAGACCAAAATAATTTACTTAATTGGTGATAATTAAACACACACTGCTGTATGTCCCTCAGCAGACAATTATGTAATTTAACCACTTGATATACTGTACTTCTTTGAATGACAGTAGTGTGAAAATAGCGATCTCCAAGCTCACAATGCGTCATGATGCCACACTTAACCCTTGCGTTAGGGTCATTTTTGACCCGTTTTCAAGTTTAAATAGCTAAAAAGTACTCTTTTTTTTCATGATATCCTCAGAAACAGCTATTTTAATGCAACAGAATGAACTACATTTTCCTTCATGGAATCTTAAGGGTATTTAAGGAACACCCAACAGCAGAATGATGATGCCATATTGACAGAACAATGTTCATTCAATATCCTGTCGATGTTATTTTTAAGGTTTCGGCCTCGGTATTCTGAGGATTGTTTTACAGGTGAGCGAGCAAGGGTTGGAAAGTGAGAGTTAAGGTCATCACAGAGAGTGCACACTCATTCCCACGACAAACCCATACCGCCGCAAATGAAATACGACTGTTGGGTGTAAGGATATCACATTACCGGTATAAGGAATGGAGACACGTTAGAGGAGCCGCCGATCTATGCGGATCAAGTGTCACTGTTTCATTTAATTAACTTTTCATGTTGCATTGACTTTGACACAAAATAGGATTGAGTGTGCATGCACGAATAAGGCCACAGGAAAATAAAAATACATACATAAAAACTTGATTCTTCCATTTACTGCCTCAACCAAAAGAAGCACACAATTGATTATGAGCAGTAAGTTAGGATCTGCATACTGTAGGTACAGACCGACATTAGTACATATTGTTGCCATTGGGCTTGTATGTCTAAAACCGTAACTTTTCAGGAAATGGACAAAAATAGCCTGTTCTATTTATTCCAATGTAGTTTTTTTTTTAAGTATTTATTTATTTATTTTCTAACAAGACAGACACAACCAATGCACATAGGTGGCCATACAGGGACAGCTAGCAACGAAACAATAACAATAACAATAACAATAATAAAAGGGGAAAAAAATAACAGTGAATACAGAGAAAACAAAATCGATATACCTACTATAACTCGTAAAGCTCATGAGTCAGCAAAATATAATAGGATTTAAAAAAAGAAAAAACATACAGACACTACAGACCATGTACAAGACAAACACAAACAAGCGCAGACAGGGACAAGACCTGTTGTTGTACGGTTATGTTGTTATTTACTCAGCTCTTGTGAATACTGCATATTCATAAAAGCCACAGACAAGCCACTTCAAACCTGCCATTCCTATTTCGGGGATATGTGCCTTTTTTCTTTGCGGCTTTCGCCTTTAAGAGGGACAGACAGCAGGCTGACAGGAAATGGGGGAGTGACATGCAGTAAAGGCTGTCGGGATCGGGAGTCGAACCCTCGGCACGCTGCCAGACTTGGGCTACCGGCCAAGGTGCCTGGACCGCTGAGCCATGGCCCAGGCCTATGTGACTCTTTTTGATCCAGAACTGTTCAAAATGAGTTAATAGACTATTCACATACTAGAGCATGTAAATGCTTAAACATGTGGTGTAATGTTAGAGACCACAGAAGTGAACCTTTCAAGCCTGTTTTCTCACATCATCAAGTTACTGAGTGAGCGGCTATTTTCATGTATTAAAATAATAAAAAGGAATGTTGAAACATGGAGACAGAAGGTTTTTGCCTCTCTTTATAGAGACAGAAGGTTTTTGCCTGTGTTGTGCATGTGTTAGCAACCATTGAGCGTTTTGGACCGACAGACCAACCAACAAGCTAAAGAGTATCGTCAAAGAACCCCTGCTGGTAGCCACCAAAAAATAAAATGTATTTGAGGTTGAAAGATGCCAGCATACTGTAGCAGTCATTATATTTATCTGCAATGGCCAAACTTTAATAATGAATTAATGTTGGAAAAGCTGAAAGTCTTCTTTGGAATCCGGCATTTTGATGAATTCAAGCAAAAGTCCTTTCCTTTTCCTGAATGTGTATTGTTGTTGTTGTTGTCTAACCACTAAAGATCCTTTAAATTATAGCACCAGTTGCCAGTCAAAAGTGAAAAAGAAGCTTTGTTATGCATGACAGCCATTCAGACTACCACCTGATGTGCTCTTTTGCCAGCCGTGTGAATTGCTTCAGCATACAGACTAAAAGAAGAAAAAAAAACACGGCGGGCAGACCTTTCTTGGCTGCTTTGGCCACTTTTAACTGACAGCCTACCAAAGACTCTTTGGCGTGTCCACTCACCCATTCACAGGGCAGCGCTCGGACAGTCGACACAGTGGGAGGTTAAACTGCCACATTGCCTCCCAAAGATAAGAAGCAAATCAAATCGGACGGCAGGGAGGAGGCTGATTGTGCACATTTTACGATAGCGTGCGCTTATTTCTGCTATGTATAGGCTACCTTGTATCATATTCTGTGGAGGTGTGGGAGGAAAGGAAATATATATATAATATTTCTGCAGAGAAATACAGTAATCCCAATTTTATACATAATGCTGTTAACAAAAACATATATTTAAAGATATCAGTGAATAATTCTGAAACATTTTGATAAAAAAAACAAAAAACAAAACAGGAATGCCAGGGTTATTGTGCATAAGAGGATGAGCACACTACTTATTTCACACATACTCCCTCTCCTCATTACTGGTAAAAAGGTCCATGAATAGTGTGGAAAAAATATATATGCTTGCAGCTTGCAGATGTAATAACTATGAGGTCAACACAATGTCGAAACATCTTTAAAAGGCAATACGAGGCTTACTGTGGAAAGGAGTGAAGAAGTGTTGGAAACAGTGTTGGCAAATTGATTCATCCCATGTCTCAGTGGGACTTCATTGAAACGTTCTATTTAGAAAGACAGAGAGATGGGGTATTGTTGGAGACTGGCTTCTGGCGAGATTTATCTCACCCTTCTGTAACACTCCCTGCGAGTTTTATCCCATTCACTCGATCACTCACTCACCCATTCACACGCACGCACGCACGCATGCACGCACGCACGCACGCACACACGCACGCACACACACACACACACACACACACACACACACACACACACACACACACACACACACTCTCCCCTCCTCTCTCGCTCCCTTTCTCTCCCCGAATGGTCTCTAACTCTCGTCATTATACCATCTACATCCTAACAGAATACTAATAGAGCAAGTAAATGGTAACACGTTACTCGGAGTGAAGTTCAAGACCTCCACTAATTTGGTTCAGCATCCAAGTGGAACGCAGTTTAATGGGTCTCGAATCGAGTATGTCAGTCCGTACGCAGAATTACAACAGATGCACGCCAGTTATGCGGAGCGGGGTGGGATTGTGCGAACATCTATCAGAGCGTGAACCATTTTGCATCTGAACGTCTACATGCCTCGGTGCTATAAGGCGACTGGGTAATAATTCCCCCAGACAATTCTACAGGCCCAAATGACCTGTAAAATTGAAGATTTTCAAACATGAGTTGCTTAACTACCAAAGTTGGAATAGATTAGGCCTACAGCATATAAAAAGAGACATAATCTGCCAATTAAATGCCTGAAATAGATTTCAGTCCTTTGCCAAGATCAATACAATCGTTCAGGCTGAATTCACCCATACAGGGGCGTAAAAAGCAAGGCCGTATTTTTATAACTTGGTTCTCATCAAAGGGAATGAATTATACACTATAATAAGATATCTTTCATGTTAGCGATAAAAAGTGTGAGAACCAATGTTGGAACTGTCTAACGTGAGCCAACCAATTTCAGAAACTGTGTATGAGGCTATGATGGAGAGCCAGCCCCGCTTTTAACCTAACGTAATCAGAAAAAAAAGCCTGCACACTGACAAAAACGATAATGATGGCCTGTCAGTGTGTGGGCTTTTTCTGATTACGCTGGACTATTTACGCTGGCCTCCATCACACCTGGCCCACCCCCTGGTGAGCCTTGAGTCACGAGCACAAACTTTTTCTATATCACTCACTTTTTAACTGATGCGCCATCCTGTGAGAGGGTTATCTAATAGTCCAATAAACAGGCTGTAACCTTAAAATCATGGATTCACAAGATCTGGCATTTATTGATTGCCCACAATTATCCCAAATTGAATGGTCATATGATATACATATGAACAGCAAAGACATATGAAAGCAAATACGACCTGTTACATCACAAATTCAGATTCGATCATATCAGTCCGCAGATCTGGGGGCCCCTCGAAGCGCAGGCCAGAGGGTTAGTCTGTCCTGGAGAATTCTGACGTGTCACTCTTTTTACCAGCCACTATATAGAAATCCGTCTTGTCACTGAGTGACCTTGCTTGGGCACAGCTCGGCTGCACACTCTTAAAAGTAATGGTAACTGCTTAAAGGGTCTACTTTCCCCCATCATAACCTTACATCATGGTTTGGCAACTACAATCGCAAACTAAGGGAAAAAGCTTGCCAGAATTGTGGAGGAAAATAATTGTGGCATGCCTGGAAAAATTGGAAACCTCAGACCCGGCTGAGTGACCTATACGTCCTTAGAAAGGAAGGAAAGGAAGCTCTGAGCATTCCCTGATGATTCTCCTGCAAGATAGTCCTTTATGCCAAGTGCAATCACCATTTTAACCACATGAACCCTAGAATCCCTATTCTGGGCATGCCATAGTATACATTCGGCAAAAATAGGGGGAAGAAATGAGATGTTGTCATATAATTTCCATATAAATGAACCAAAGATTGCTATTTTCACTAAGTCAGTAAAGTGTTTCTCATCGCTGTAGGACAGACAGTAAGTGCACATTCCTGTCTTTGGTCACCAAACTCCTTTGAAGCTCACCAAGAGGTGTGAGTAAAACAGGAGCCTATTGTCTTTTACAGGAAGGGAGGAGGGGAGAAAATGTTTATCTATGAGGTTTACAGCCCTTGACCAAAAGGTAGTCCTGACTAGAAGTTGCAGAATCAAAGTTAAATTACCTATTCTGGTTGACTTAAACACCATATATACTTACTTAAATAAAATGTCCCTAACATCTATCTGGCATCATAGAATGAATTTAAACGTTACCAGTGAATACATTTTGTACGTATTAAAAATGTATTTTTCAGGATCATAGTTTTATTTAGTAATTCATTCATTTCTTAATATAGTCTGTTCAGTTTCATTTATTTCCGTTATGTTTTAACTATGTGTTCATTGTATCTTTAATTCATCATTATCTGTTTTATTCCAAAGTTAGAACTCAAGGGTTTAACTAAGTAGGACAGGATATGTCTTTGTCCCTGTGGAGAGTCCCGCCTCTCTGTAACCAGAAGCAGCTAGCGATCTCAGATCTCATTGGTCAAAAGTCAGGAAGCGCCTATTGTATGTCCGGTGAGAGGAGGGACTCAGTTCTTGTATATAAGATCAGGGATTACTTGTGAGGGGGTTCTGGTTCCGGGGACCGGCGGTCACAATTGGCTTTCGAGCGCTGTGTGTTTTTAAACCAGACCATTGCAATGTCTTTTTTCCTTTGTGCTTGCTATCGTGTGGACTCTGCCTTTAATGAAAAAAGATACGGAGCTAATTTGAATCTATCTCCTGGTGCGTCTCCTCTTTGTTCCTCATCCTGTATGCTCAACGGCTGATTATTCTTCAGATCGGAAACGTCAATGTCCAAGTATAGACCCCAGTACGTCTGTGTCAATGAATAATGCAGGATTTTAAATTCTAAATAATGCACTGCAATGATCTGTTGCTTATTCTATTCATTAATGTAGCTGATGTGGATCGTTGGATGCTTTTGTGTATTGTTCTGGTTTTATGACATGCTATGTAAAGTCGATCTGCCACTTTGTGTGCATGGACAATAACATTGTATATCACTAGAATTTCGCGGCCCGTTATCCCAGAGTTACGTTGCAGCGCACTATGGGAAGAAGGAAATTGCGGGAGTTGACTCCACATGTAGTAACTGATGGGATATTAGTTATTATTATGTGTCCTTATTAATGTAGTGTAGTCAACACGTTATGGCTCGTACACACTGCCCGGTATTTGCTCCGATTATGCTGTCGGGGAGCGTTTTTGGCGCTCGCCGACAAAACCCCCGATCTGACGTTAAGCTGTGCCCAAAAGGTAGATCACAAAGGCTTTGCAGGTAGACCACATGACATGCCCCTAAAAATATATATAATTTTAATATAAAAAAAGATTTTTGCATCTACCGCTTGAGATGACCTGAGATGACTCCATTGATTGACATCAAAAAGGGCCTGTCAGCTCAAACACACAATGCAATACTTGTTGTTGCGTACAATCATCAGTAGCAAAGTCAAATACCAAAAAAAAAACCCTACCATTTCTATTTTCCCCCCTCTATTTCCCATTCCATGTGCGTTTGTCTTATGTAGCCTATGAAAGCCCCCTCAATTACATTTTGTAACTATTTTCAGAAATGGGATGATAGTTTTATTTGTTGGGTATATGTTGTTGAGCTGGTTGTTTTGAAAGTAGCTCTTGATGCGCCATCCTGTTGAGAGGGTTATCTAATAGTCCAATAAACAGGCTGTACACTTACAATTATGGATTCACAAGATCTGGCATTTATTGATTGCCCACAATTATCCCAAATTGAATGGTCATGTGATATATACATACGTGAACAGCAAAGACATATATGAAAGCAAATACGACCTGTTACGTCACGAATTCGGATTCGATCATATCAGTCCACGGATTTGGGGGCCCCGCGAAGCACAGGACAGAGAGCTGGTCTATCCTGGAGAATTCTGACGCGTCACTCCTTTGCCCAGGCACTATATAGAAATTGTCTTGTCACTGAGTGACCTTGCTTGGGCACAGCTCGGCCGCACACTCTTAAAAGTAAGGGTGCTTACTTAACGAGTGTGTAATATCCCACCACTCTCAAGTAAAGAAAGTGTGGGCACCCCTGGTATAGATGATTAGATATATACATAACCTTCATTCCGTCTGTAAATCCCTGTAGGCTACCCAATATTGCCGTTACGCAATTCACTTGAATAATGTTGTGTGCACGCTTGCGGAGAAAGACAGAGTTATTTAATGAAACTCAAGATTATAACGTCCTGTCTCGCTACATGCCGCGGCGCCGCCCTGTGTGTAGCCTGCATGGCTATTCCTGTGTGTGTGTGGCGTGCCAAGAGAGAGAGAGAGAGAGAGAGAGAGAGAGAGAGACACACATTCTGCACGTGCATGTCAAAATGAATTGGAATAAAAAAACAAATGATGTAGCCGCTGCCTATATGTATCGGGTCTGGATCGCATCTTGGTGAACTCTTGCAGTGTGTGATCCGTGGTCGGCGACTCGGCGATCAATCGTTTAGTGTGAAAGCCACAAAGATATAATGACAGACAACTGTAAAACTCCTCCACTGTGTAGGGGCCATTACACGACGTGGTGTTTGTCGATGGTGTGGTGAAGTGTTCGCCTGTCCGGCACTATTTTTTATAGTCTATGGTCCGGCACAGCAGCCAGAGGGGGAGGGGGCAGGATGAGCTGGTGTGGAGCAGAGGCTCCAATGAGAAGACGGTAGTGTTGCCAGGTTCGCGAATTGTAAGGTAGTTGTAGTGTGTGTATTAAGTAGCGTGGTGAAAGGCCTTGTTTCTGGGCCTGTTTTGTTGTTTCTGGGCCTGTTTTCATAGACCAGTGGGGCAACAGTGGAGTTGCCAGGTCCGCGAGTTTTAAGCGAGTCGTAGTGTGTGTAAGTAGCGTGTTGAATGGCATTTTTTGTGGGCTTGTTTTCATAGACATGGCGAATTTTGCTCACATCTTTTGCGCACATCTTTTGCTCACATGTTTTCATTTGTATTATAGGATATCATATTATACATGATACTGATGGGGGAAAGTAGACCCTTTAAGCAGTTACCATTACTTTAAGAGTGTGCACCCGAGCTGTGCTCATGCAAGGTCACAGAGTGACAGAAAAGATTCCTATATAGTGTCTGGAAAAAGTAGAGACACGTCAGAATTAGTACCCAGATTTTGTCCTCTGCATTTCACCCAGGCCGTGGGGAGCCATTGTACAGCACCCAGGGACAAGGTCCGGCTCTATGGCAAGCCGTTGAAGTGTGTCACTAACATCCCATAACATGTCTTGGATGGAGGGCTGGAGTGCCCAGAGGAACACCACATAAACACGGGGAGAACATGCAAACTCCACCTAGAAAGGCCTCAGTCGGCACCTGTTGGGATTCAAACCCAGAACCTCTTTATTGTGAGGCATGCAGTGCTGACTATTGAAACACTGCTGCCACCCACCTTGGACTATCACACTGCTCGCCAGCATTTACCATTCCCTCATCCTCATCCCCAGTGAACCATTCAGTGCCTCCAAACTGCCAAGTGATTAACTGTTTTTGACATCACATTTAAAGGTCCCCAGCAATCCGCCAAGCAGTCGCCGGGTGGTTCATTTGCAACCGAGGGGTTATCCCTTTCATTTGTTACAATTTGACATTTGTTTCTGATGTTCATTGCCTCCAGATCATTCCAATATGATGAGATCACTGTAAAATTGATGGGTGGTGGAAACCGGGATCCGCCCTACCCCTGGCCTGCTGAAAAGGACAATCTTCTCTGTATGTATAAGAAAACACCTTGGTGGCAGCTGGTGAAAGCTGGTCCCCACGGATATCAAAATGCCATAGAAAGCACTAAAAACCATTGTCATTTTCACTGGGCGCCAGCCAAGGGTTTTTAATTATGAATTGACCCTTGGAAACCAAAAATATCTCGATTCTAATACAGTCCCAGGGAATTGGATTGATGCTTCCCTAGAGTAATAAAAAAAGACGCATTGAGGCATTTCTCTTAGGCCTCGAGTGGGCCCCCGGCCTAGTGCAACATCCTCAAGCCAGCTGGCAAAGTGAAGATAAAGCTATGGAAGAAAGGAGAGATGGGGGAAGAAGATTCAGTACTACACACTAAACACACTTCCATTTCTGGTATAACGTTTTTGTCGTAATACATATGCTGACTACAATTGGCTGGAAGTTGCATTGTTTTCAACTCGTGTTAGAATAAAACTTCACAGAACCAGAACGTTCTATCAAATATTTATGTTTGCGCAAAAACTTTTCTTTTCATGTACGTGTAAAGAAAAATGCAATAACATTCCGTGCCAATTACCGAAAGCATATTACATTAATCAAGCTACAGTATATGTTTCCAGACAATGCATATGAGCTCTCGACACAAAAAATCACCCTCGTTCCAGAGAGTCAAAAGAGCTTACAGGTGTGATAGTGCCATGGTGAGAGCACATCACTCGTTGGAGCAAAAAATAAAAAAAGTAGACATGAACAAGTTCCCAATTACAGTGCTCTCGGAGGCCTCGCTGCTTGACACATGGTGGGAACAATGGCTGCCTCTCAGCAGTTCTCCCTGCATTATTGTATGCACTTTGACACTCCCTGGCTGACAGACATGCCGTGTCGATATTGCGTGGCCACATCTGCTATGGCACAACCCAGTATTTTTGTGTGGGGTCGAAGTAACAGTTTTCTCAATTGGTTGATGGGAACATGTGAGTGATGGTCATTGTGATTGTGACCATGAGTAAAGTGCTGACACATTTCTACAAAGTTTGTCTTTATAGAAATGCCTTTTCATTTATTTATTTCTTACAGAAGTTGGGGTTGGAGTCATCGTGGCCACAATTTGTGGAAAATATCACTTGCTTTAGACAGTTATTCACACTTTAAATGAGCTGTGTTCCCAGGATGTTGTAAAACTCTGTACTTGCCTTGGCACCCTTTTGATATTGATTATTAACTACCGGTAATTTAAATAGAGTTTTGACAATCTTCCTGTAGCCTACATGAAATGTGACTTATGTTTTGATGATCTGCACATTTCTTTCAAACGAAAAGTTACACCTAGGCAAGTACAGCGTTCTGGATTTGCATGTATG
This sequence comes from Protomyctophum parallelum, assembly GCF_964188405.1. Classification (NCBI taxonomy): domain Eukaryota; kingdom Metazoa; phylum Chordata; class Actinopteri; order Myctophiformes; family Myctophidae; genus Protomyctophum; species Protomyctophum parallelum. Next base: position 23,389,369 of record NC_139715.1, on the reverse strand, counting down.
AACGCACATGCGTAAAGGTTAACGGTAACCCATAGTGTGAGAGTCGTCTTGGCGCGTGACATCCATTCGCGGTTGTTCAGAGCACCCTTTTAACGTCTTGCATAATTTATGAACACATAACTCTGTCTCTAAGATTGTCTTTTTGGAAATGAGAATAGTGGTACGCGAGGGAATTCTACCTTATTGCATGCATAAAACGTTACGATGGTGATTCAGAGAGCACAGAAGAGGTTGCGTCTGTGGATATGGGTTGTTTTATTTAACAGCTGTTCTCCGAGGTGTTGAGGTGTTGTGTTTTCTCTTCAAGTTGCTGGCAGGCCGATCAGTCAATGAGTGAGTCACGTTGCAGCGGGTCAGCTCACCCATTCTTTTGTTGTTGATTGGAAAATGTCTGACACTGGTGTACGCGCGCGCAGGTAGGCACGCACGCACGCACGCACACACACACACACACACACACACACACACACACACACACACGCACACACAGTGTGCCGTGAGGAGAATTTATTGGCAGCTACCTCTGCCATCAGATCTGTCCAAAAATGTTTGCGCGTGCATCAACACATTTACGGCGGTGTTAAGAACAATCTGCCGTTTAAGGCAGACGCTAAATCCACCAAGACTGACAACGCTGCGATACTCAGAACATGCAGTTAAAGAAGACTTGATGGATGACAACTCGCGAGGCAGACATAAAAGCATACGCTGTCTCTTTTTGCATCAACTCTGCACAAGTTTCACATCAAGGTGAAATGATGCAATCTGTAACCCCAGGCCCTGCTTTCTCTGCCTTTTTTTCTTGTGCTTCTTTTTGAAAATCTCTCTCATTACGATGTTGCTCCCTTAAGGCTGGCCACGAGCAAAATGAACTGAGGGGAGCGCTCTCTTTCTGGGAGCTTACCACGGTGCTAGCCAGCAAAAGGTAATTATGATAATTGTAGTTAAGCCTGATTTAGCCCTGCACCGGTGTAGTGAGCCAAAAATAGAAAATCTACAAGCTCACAAACCATTGCAATGTGATTCCTCGTGAGCTTGTAGTTTGGTTGAAGAAGAAGAAGAAGAAGAAGAAGAAGAAGAAGAAGAAGGTAAATGGTGCATTTATATAGCGCCTTTATCCAAGGCAGAGATTGTGCAGAGATTGTGCATTACATTCACCCATTCACACACACATTCATACACCGATCGCAGCGGAAACCATGCAAGGCACCAACTAGCACATCGGGAGCAATTAGGGGTTCAGTGTCTTGCTCAAGGACACTTCGACAGTAACTCTGGGGGAGCCCGGGTTCGAACTGGCAACCTTACGGTTACCATCCAGGCACATGGTATCCACTTAAACTTTAAGTGGCCATGAGGAAAACGTACTGACGGAATCGCTTAACATTCAGTAAGGCCAGTAAAAAAAAGTAATTATAGGAGATGATTTGCAAATGCAAATGTGATGGATATGGTTATGCGAAATTGCACATCATGTGACTGGCTGTTTCTCTTTTGGTGTCTATTAGTTTAAATGGCTTATTTGAAATTTGATTCCCCAAGTTAGGCACATTCCCGTTCATCCCTCAGCAAACTCTCGTTCTCTCTCCTCTTTCTCATCTCTTATCACCATCTTAATTGATTCTGGTGTAATCACAACTGTTCAGCTAATGCATAATGACATCTCCATCCCTTCCGAGGGTACAAAACTCTTCATTTTCTTTCTCGGTTGGCAGAGACCATATAAAAAACACAATAGAACTGTTGCTATGTATGTGTGTGTGTGTGTGTGTGTGTGTGTGTGGGTGTGTGTGTGTGTGTGTGTGTGTGTGTGTATGTGTGTGTGTGCATGTTCGCCTACGTACGGACATATCTACAATATCTACAGTATAAGACCAATAGCCTCTATTCAGACGTAACAATTTTGAATGCCTTTCGCTGTTCCCTACAAAGAACGACAGCTGTTTGAACACACTTCACCATTAGTGCCATGGGGTGCTTCTGGCAGAGTATTGCCATGTGTAAATGCATGCGCAAGCACGCTCATGCACGTGTGTGTAGTATTTTTGCTTTGTGTGTGCAAGTACACTATACAACATGTCTGCATAAGAAAAGGCATGTGGCTATAGTGGGCTGACCATATGGCCGCCACTCCACACACACAGCATACCGGTAGCAGGTGCTGTGTACTGTGCATTAGATTTACTTAAGATCATTGGTCAAGATGCTAGGACATGGATTAAGGTTCAAACAGTCAACCGGGCCCAGGTGCTCTCCAATCAGCCATTAAGCAGGAATGTAGAACTGCCTCACCCTGCTCACCTATAGGAAGTTCAGCTTTAATAGACAAGGAAATCCCATGACAGCCCTGTAAGGGAGAAGGGTTTCACCAACATGATAATGGTTGTTTCAACCTTAATTGCTATATTTCCTTTGCAAATGTGCATACCTACTTTATGAAACAAGGAAAATAATTAATTCAACTATTCGTAAGAACAGAGCAACTGTCTCTGGTTCTCAAAGTCGGGTCTGCAAGGAGGTTCCAGTGTGTGTTGTATGCATGTGTCTGTGTCTTAGTCCCGTAAGTGGCCGATTCTGTCAGAAGTCAGAGCTAGTCCAGCGCTATCCAGAATTACGCTCAACGTAAGCAGGAAGTATTCAAGGAGGGGGAAATGGTGTTCGGCCAGTCACAGGACTAAAACACTTCTTTTTTGAAAACTACAGACATTGCACAAGAACTCCGGCCACCTCTCCAACATTTGGGGAAAGACGGTAAGCACCTTATATTTTGCATTTGTAAATGTTCAGAGTTGCTCATTCTGAAATGGTGTCTCTGCAGTGTACACAGTGGGAGGGGACTTAAACTCAGAGTTTCAATCTTAGTCTGGGTAAACACACATTTTAATTTCTCATGTACTGTTGGAGCTTTGCGGTAGGTAGAAAATGTATAAGCCCTGTGACGTTAAAAATATATGAACTGAGTCAGTTGGGATCGGGATGTATTATTGAGAATTCCCCTCTTCAAAGTCTGCGCTCGTAAAGACAGTGATGTCACTGAAATGTGACTACTTGTCTGTCTGCCGTCTCCCCTCTATAGCTGCTCTGTTAACATTATGGGTAACCCATTCAAGAGGTAAGTGAAACACATCCTCTATTGAGAAAACAGCAGATATGTTGACAAAGACATACTCCATACATTTGGAAACATATTTCTATTCAATATAGTCTTCACTCAGTTAATTTTGTAATATTTTAAAAGTAGGCTAACTATTGTGGAATATCAATGGGCTCCTATGGGCTGGTCTGCCTTACTCCGTTCTAACAGACCAGAAGTGATGGCACTGTCTCAATTGTTGCCGTGATGTTGTATGCGCCTGTGTGTCTCTATAGGCTACTATCAGTGGGTGTTGCATGTGGATTCAATCATGTCAAATCAAATGGTGGCTTTTCATTACGTTTAAGAGCTGCACACTGTGCTCAGCACAACAGGGTATTGGTATTGTTCACAGTGTCATGGAAGAAAAGCCTCAGAAACGTAATTTCTCCCAAGAGCAATCTGATGTCCTTGTGAGGGAGGTGCAGAGTCATCAGACTACAAATCTACAGCTCAAACGGATCGAGCGCCAAGAGCAGGTTATGTAAAAAATATTTCAGGGGGAAATAACAAATAGGCCTACAGTTAGCATGTCTGGCACTGGTCCTATGGGATGCATATCACTGTGTGAAGCCCAGTCCAATTCACATGCTTCAATACAGTCTAAACCTCTTTTAACCCTGTAAGACCCAGCGTTGCTTTTCGGTAACATTTTTATTTTAATTAATTAGTAATTACTTGATATTCATTGGTCATGATATTTGCAAATAAATACCCCCCACAGAGGCTGAAATTCACACAAATAAAAAATGTCTGGACTCTGTGCAATTTTGAACAATTTTGAACCTATGACTTTTGACCTTTAACCCTAATAAAAGTAAGTAAAATAATTGTAATATATGTTTTTTTGTGATCATTAGAATGTCTAGAACATGTTTTATTCATTATTGTGAAAGATATCCCCCAAATGTAAATTATTAATTTATATAATTATGATATAATTATGATATAATTATTATAAATGTGCATAACATTTTCATCAAACTTTTTTTCTTTCTAGTAGTAGTCCTAGTCCTAGTAGTACAAAGTAGTAGTAAGGTTGAAATCTCTTTTTTGCAAGTAGAAATTAATCCGGGTCTTACAGTAAGCTGGCTCAATCAGGTAGTTTTTTTTTTTTTTGGATTCTGAAGATGTATTGGTGCAAGAGAAAGTTTTGGCGTAATGGTGGTGTTAGATAAAAGGTCATGAGGTCACCAAAATCAGTAGGGATCATGCTGGAATGTGCACTTCAATGTCCTTCCGTCAATCCAGCAGGTAATTCTGAAGATAGCCTATGTTAATTTGTGACAGATATATGTTAGATTGACAGACCGAGGACATGTAGGGCTGTAGACATCGAGTCACATGTTGCTGATCACATTGTTGACGCTAGCTGTGCATTGATCATGCAATATCAAGAAAATCAAGGTACATATTTGTCATAGTATTCCTGCTTTCCTGTGTTGGGAACTTGGGATATGTCATGCAGGGCAGGGTATGGAAAACAAGTTTGACTAAATCGTACACCTGCGCTAAACGGTTGCAGTTAAGTGCCAATACAATGCAATCCATGTGAACTGAGTTTAATTTGTGATGTCCATCCAACGTCGATTTTTGGCCAACTAAACACCCACAGTAGCAAATGCTATCAATGGCTTTCAAACTTAGCTTTGTGCGCAACCTCAAGCCACGTGGGATGTAGGATTTACTTTGACAGAGCTGTGATTTATTAGGGATTAACTTGCACCGTGGCACACTTGGAACACTTTGTTGTAAATACTTTTTTCGCCACATCTTGATTTATTATTGGCCGAATTTGCCCTTTGGATGTATACAGAATTATTCTGTCAAGTTCATTCGTGATTTGCATATTCATAAGCTTAAGGTCTAGTTCTCACTGCAGTGCTGAAAAGAAAAATACAAAATATACATAGGCCTATGTTGTTCTTCATTATGCAGTTATAGAAAGTTGTGAGTAAGTAACACATATACACACATTTGACATATCACAAAGAACAAAACAATATTACATAAAGACATGAAGATAAGAGCAATATCCACCGCCTTACCCCATGGCTACTACAACTCCTGATTAACAGTTTGACTGTTTTTTACGATTAACCCGCATTTTAATCAACCCCCCTTCACTGCCGAGATTGTTGTATTACCTTTAGAGCATACGCTGAATTATTTGGGCTTTTAATCCGCGAAAATCCATCAAAAAAAGCTCCCGTGGTTTGTTATGATCTGTGTGTAGCATCCACCATCTTGGTGCACCCGGAAGACGCACACAGGATTGGTTTCAATGAGGCGTTGCAACCAATGCATTTCCATTGGCCTCAATTTCCCAGAAGCCCTAGCAGCCCACAGCATGTGACGATTTCCGGTTTCGTCATCAAAGCGAAGCCATCCAGTCTCATACTCCGCGACGAAGACGGATTTTCTTTTGATTCATTACATTACGGCGGATTAAACACATAAAACAAAAGGCGGGTATGTCCGATACGGCAGCGACATTAACCTGGAGTAATCCATTCGCGGCACGGAAACTGTTAAGCCTCAAAGTCGACTGGTGGACAAAGGACATCTTTAGTCTGACCTTACAGTATATTGTATCTCCTTCCTGAAGGTAGCAACCTATATTCTCCATACAACACATGGCTATAGTGTTTGAGGTGATATTCCTTGCTAACATTAGGATGTGGATAAAGTTTCTGAAGTGGTTGTCCAACAATCTTTGAACAAATGTTCAGTTGTTGCAGCAGTTGTGACTTTAGGGTTGCAGGCAGTGTGTGTGTGTGTGTGTGTGTGTGTGTGTGTGTGTGTGTGTGTGTGTGTGTGTGTGTGTGTGTGTGTGTGTGTGTGTGTGTGTGTGTGTGTGCGCGCGCATTTGTGTGGGTGTGCGCATGCACATAAACTAGTATGAATAGCGTTCAATGCACTGAAAGTGCCAATAAAAGATTTCCGATGGCTCTCCCCGCTGAGCAATTCAAATACGACACAGTGGAATAGGAGGCCTGCACATACGACAATTGCTTGAATTATATAGACTATATGAAACATAGTCAGAACCGGTGCTCTTCAAAATGGAGCTGCGGCTGTTTTTATAGCAATCTGCAAATCCGAAAGGTCCCATTCCATGTTTCCTGAGAGGATTTTATTTGACTTCTTCTTTTTCCGTCAATGAAGAAAGTAACTATACTGTTACCTTTTCTAAAAACCCATTTCTGAGTGCTCCCCAAATATAATAACACCACTTTCTGAACAGCACCTCTCTAACCTAATGCATAGCCCTGTTCCCATGAAATAGTATAGAAAATGAATAGAACTAATTATTTTGCCTCTCCTCCCTTCCCTTATGCATTAAGGATGAAAAAATGCATAACTGCATTTTTTTCATGCAGTTCATCTACTTTGGGTCAAAAAGTATGGTTGCACATATACTGTATGCTGAAACTTCGAAGGCACATAATATATATAAGTATAAAACTTCGTACAGTATGTGACAATGATTTTAAGGAATCTGCAGCCTAGATAAACACAATCATAAAAATTTTATCATGTTTTTCATCACGATTTTTTACTCTACCCTAAGAATGCGGTTACACGCATCAAATTGGGTCTGCCCGTGAATGAATAAATGACTCACGGCCCTGGGGAGGTGGCTCGACGAAAGGCAGAAAGCAACAGTAGTTTCTGCATTAGAATGGACGACTTCATCTGCTCATGAGATTGCCATCGCGGGGGCCAAGCCACGGATCTCCACATCTTCCCCAGCTATCTATTCAACATCTAAAGTAATATATCCAATTCCTCTGCATTACAATTATTTGTGTTTTGTGTTTTTCATTGGCTATTTTTGCAGAAGAGTGTAACCTAAAAAGAAAAGCAGGTACAAGTACAGACCTAACTCAAGTTTGTTTCCCTAAGAATAGTGTGTTTTAAATGGTTAAGTGGTTATTCCTAAAAGTGCTACCGCCATAATCTCTGATTTAGAGGAGAATGCCCTTTGGAGGTTTTGCTGGGGGACAGAAGGGTTTAGCTGGGGGACAGAAAGGGCCCGAGACAATCGGACACATTTCGTTTTGCCAAAAGGCCATGTGCCAGTATGCACAACGTCAGAAGCACATGGCATTTGCTGTAGTCCACTGAGGCTGTCCACTGAGTCCTGGGACGTCATGCAGGGTCTATTCAGTATTTCATTACAAAATGAGGGGTGGGGGACCGCTTCCTTCGCGGTTGTTACGGTGTCACCTGAATGGATTACCCATGCATGGTGCGCGTGCATCTCTCCACACACACAAACGCACCACACGCAGGCAGGCAGGTCAAGCATAATGTGACCCCGCCGAGTGCTGAGATGAAATTACGGCTCTTACACAGCCCTTGGCCCTCTGCCTGGTCAAAGCTATTGTCCCTCACACTCTCTATAATATGCAAGTGTGTGTGTGTGTGTGTGTGTGTGTGTGTGTGTGTGTGTGTGTGTGTGTGTGTGTGTGTGTGTGTGTGTGTGTGTGCGCGTGCGCACGCACGTGCATGTGTGGGTGCGTGCGTGTGTGCGTGCATGCGTGCGTGTGTGCGTGTGTTCATGTACATGCACATGTGTGTGTGTGTGTGTGTGTGTGTGAGAGAGAGAGAGAGAGAGAGAGAGAGAGAGAGAGAGTATTTTGCCTAGCATTGAATAACAAGTAAACTACATTATTGTTCCCAGAGAGGGAGAGAAGAGAGATGCTGAAAGTAATCCGAGGTGCCAGCTGTCTTTGTACCCGTGCACTTCTCTGATGATGTATTCTCCTGTCTGAAGGAGGATGAGATGAGTAAGTGAGAGCAGAGCACTCATTTCATTTTATTATATGTTTTTGGAACGCAAAAAGCATTGGCCGATATAGGATATACTTGAAAACAATCACTGCATGGGAAACGAAAGAATGTCAGCTCACGTTGCCAGGCTTCAGAGAAAGGAATGTTGTCGTGTCGACACAAGACTGCTGGCTCTCACCTCACCTGGCATACAGATTCAGAATCGTCTTTATTGTCACATTATATCACAGATTTACAAGAAGTGGGTGGAATTCGTTTTTGTTGCTTTCATGAAGAGAAAAGAAAAAGAAGAGGGGGGAGGCAAGGAGATCAAGGAGAAAATAAAGCAAACAGAGAAACATGTTGAGGATATAGGCAACATTTTAATGTATATGAATACACATCTTTTCTTTTTACATAAAAAGTCAAGTCTATGTCCGGCTTGGTGACCGACACACATATATAGCTGTGAAATCCACACCAAAGGCCAGCCTGATGACAGGCGGTGGTAACCTTCTTCAACAGTCTGATAGTAGCCGGTTGGAAGCTGAACTGGTGGTCTTGCCCTGAAACTATGGCAGGCTTGCCTGACTGTGGTTGTTGTAAGGGTATGAACAGTTTCTGGTATGAGTAAGGTTGCTTCCTGTACTTGATGAGCTGCGCTTTGACTAAACATCTCTTCTCACCACATCACTTTTCTGACTTGCTCGTTAATTATAAAGTGGCAAGGTCTACTGTAGGTGTACTGTTGCTGGCCTCATAGTTGTCACAGGAATACAAACAAAACTTGACACTATATGGTCCAAATAGTTCCAGTAGATTGCCACAAGACCTGAAGGATATTCATTGACCTGCATGAGTTGTGCATGTGCACTCCCCTGGGGGTGATTAGCATGTATTATATGGCTGGCATTAAGGCTGGTTTGCTATCCTTTTGTGTTTTGAAAAGTGAAGCACATTGAGCTTCATTGCCGTATGAAAAGTGACATAAATCAGACTGCAGTCGTCGTTTAGCTAACAACCAGCCTGAATATATGTCCCACTTAAAACACGTTCTAACCAACATCAGCTACTGCAGACTGGCAGTATATTATTCCTTCAACACAATCACTGGCTAAAGCAAACTCATTGCTGCCATAAATGGCCCAGGTAATGCTTGTCCATAGAGACATATGTAGCCTACCTTGGTCCTGGGCCTGACACCACTTAAGGTGAGTCCCCAGAAGGAATAATCTTTACACCTGCCCATTTTATTTCATTAGGGCTTTCTGGTTGACAGGCTCAGTAAGAACTCGCACAGGCACGTGCAACACACACACACACGCACGCACGTGCGCACGCACAGTGACACACACACACACACACACACACACACACACACACACACACACACACACACACACTGTAGCCTCCCGAGGTGGAGCGACTCATCAGCTGGGCAGATCTTCCCAGCATGCCTAGGGGCACACATGCACGTTTATTCTTTATTGTATTGTTTTCCATTGTGCCGTTATAGTTATTTTCCATGGGGAATGCGTTGTGGGGGATTAATGTGTTGTTGTTGTTGCTTCATGTCATATCCTTCATTTTTAGTTATGTGATATGTGTTACAGTCAATGTGTGTGAAACCATGGGTGTCAGGGGTAGTTGCCACAAGCATGCCCTCCATTCTGTGGCTCAATAGATGAGCTTGTTTAATAGAGCTGTTAATATTGTTGACGTTGACACAAAATGACCTGTGTTCCAAATTAAATCCAATGTAACAAGTTCTTGTTAATAATTTTCATTGGTTCAGAATTTATAAAAACCCACGTAAACACGAAACTAGCAAATCTACAAGATCACAACGCATTGTGATGCAACTCGTTGTGAGTTTGTATATCTACTACTTTTGTCTGACACCATTTTACAACAAAGCAGGGCAAAAAACAAACAAAAAAGATGTGCAAACAATAAACCTGTGTTTAAGATTATCTCTTCATTCTTCACCCCACTCATGTATATGAGGGGAATATACTATGGTTCATTTTGTTCTGAATGACATTGCACTCTTCCTTTATTTATAGCAAGCTCCCTTCTACCTTCCTCTGCCTCAGTCTTTCTCTGTCGCGGTCTCCCCCTGAATGTCTCTCTGGCATGAATATTTAATCATCTGTCCAACTCATTCAAATCAAAAGGTCTTTCTGATTGGATAGATGGGTTTGCCATTCACTTTACACTATAGATAAAACAATAAAGCACTACAATTCCTGTAGGATTTATCAAATTGCTACAATTAATATACCTAGTTCTATAATGAATGCACGCATGCGTTACAAATGCGTTAAGCAAGTGCTCACGTGTGTATGTGTGTGTGTACGTGTGCGTGTTGCATGTCCGCACCCTATACAATTATCATTGTTTTTCTTCCCCTTGCTGCAGCAGTAGAGCCAGAACAATGATCTATTTCTCTCTTAAATGTTCGTCATTTGCATGTGTCGTGATGCTTCCCTCTGCATCCTCGAGGTCTGACGGCTGAATCTCAAAACACATTCCTGTCTGAGACAACGTTTCATGTTTATTAAACCCATTTTGTGCGGGAACCCCTTTTGGTGTTAGCATTGTGTTATGCTTTAGCTATTGAAAAATAGCAGATCTACAAGCTCATAGCGCGCCGCGCTACGAGCTTGTAGATCTGCTATTTTTGAAAAATAGAAGAACGACTGACATAGAAACATAGCTTTTTCAGAGAACTGTCCGGATGTAGAAGACATTTAAAGAATCTGATCTCAGGTCAGAATGGGTTAATGTGGAGATTTCTCTGTCAGGACAAAAAACAAACCTTGAAGGAAGTCTAAGGAAGTCTGCGGCTGGTCAATTCATATGTCTGTCACGCAATTTCGTCTTAGGGGGCGGTCTTATCCAGTTTTAAAAGGTTCTGTCCAGGACATTAGCTTTAATAATGTGTAATAATAAAATGTATTTGTATAGTGCTTTTGTAAACAGGGTTGCAAAGTGCTTTACAAAACAAGAAGGCAAGAGAGAATTTATAGCATCAAATAACATCAGAGAAAAATACATTTTAATCAGACATAAAAAGGCATACAAGGAAATGCATTAAAAAGGTAGTAAAATATGTACTTTTCAAAGGCCTTTGGCATACAAGTCGATTTTGAGGAGTGATTAAAAAGACAACATTGACTTTGCTAGCCTTAGATCTTCAAACAGGGCATTTCAAAGCTGGCCCGATATGAGACGGGTTTTAGGAACAACCAAGAGGGCCGGATCTAAGGCATAATATCTAAAATGTAACTAGGAGCCTGACCTATGCAGGGCTTTAAAAGTCATCAATAAAATGTTAAAATAAAGGAAACACCGGCAACCACTGACGAGAAGCTATATGGGTGTGATATGGTAGAATGTATTTCTCTATCAGCGGACTTTTTGTACTAGTTGGAAGCGAGATCAAAATGTCTTGCTATAATGTGAAAGCCGAGAAAGTCATTTTTTTTATTTTAACCACTTTTTTACTACTTTAACCATTATTTTATACTTAATTTTAGTCAGTAAAAGCACATTTTTGCAAATCTACAAATATATTGATAAACATATATTTTTTAACTCATATTTCTTTCTTCTGGGGTGTTCCTGGTACAACATATTTTGAGATGGGGGTCTGCGGCCAAAAGCCAAATACATTTTGGGGGTCCATTTGGGGGGAAAAGTTTGAGAACAACTGATACGTTTCTGAAAATACGTTTTTCAGAAAACCAACCTGAGACCTTAAAGATGTAGTGCCACAATTTTTGTATTTTTCCAGTTTTTCATGTGTCTATGAGGTGACCTTACTTCATTAGACACCCTGGAGTTGTTTTTATGTGCAATGGTGTATTGACTTTGTATTTAGGGTTTCTTCCTGGAGGCTGAACCCTTGACAGTCAAACGGGCCAATGAAGTAAACAGTAATGTAGTGACACCACACAATCAGCCCCTCCCCTAACCCCTCCCCCTTTATCATACAACTAAAGCTGTGGGTGCGGCTTCAGTTCAGGTGGATCACCACCCATCACCACCCACCAGGCAAACCAGGCATACTTAATGAACTGGTGGGCGTGTCCACATAAAAGCATGATTTTAACAAATACTGTACACTTTTTGGAAAAAGTTCTTCCCCTTATATTGTAATAATACCTGATGATCATGTTTTAGGGTGGAAAAGAATGGTGGCACTCCATCTTTAATGGGATAAAGTAAGGACAACAACATGGTGGTGATTTTCACACAGTGGCATGGAAGAAAAACTAAACATGATTCTTCCCAGGAGCAAACTGATGTGTTTGTGCAGGAGGTGCAGTGTCGTCAACAATTAATCTATAAAGAGCAGATTATGTACAATGATCATAGGAGGACATAACTTTAAAGAGTGCCTATTATGCTTTTCCTTATTTTCTATGAAATGTATATAAAGGGCCATGTACACAGAAAGTGTTTCATGTGCTGCCAGCACATTTCTGTCATGCATTTCTATGGTAAAGAGCTAAAGACACAGTCCTCTTCCCAGCGCCAAATTGCATTGCCTTTCCACGCTCTGGATGTCCTGTGTGTTTTGGCAGAGTGCTCTGGGCACTTCAAGCTGAAAATTGTTGAGCGTTTGGAGAGGAGCGCTGCTCGTTAATGTGGTGTTTGATCTCACTGGCAGTGTCCAGGGTCGGATATATACCATATGTGAATTTTTTTTGTAGCTCCACAGAAATGTCCCCCCACTAATCAGAATGAAATAATTTAAATGCTGTGTAAAGCATTTAGTGTTTTATTGTTGGTGAGAATGCAGCTGAAAAGTGCAATTGTGTGTAAAGCAGCAGCAATATTGCTAGATTGGCTGTTCATGGTGGGTGGACACACTGGGGCCGTATGAGGTCAGGTGACAGGTGGGTGGGCCCATGCACTGGGCCGTGTGAGGTCAGGTGACAGGTGGGTGGGCCCATGCACTGGGTCGTGTGATGTCAGGTGACAGGTGGGTGGGCCCATGCACTGGGTCGTGTGATGTCAGGTGGAAAGGTGATTCTGGTGGAATAAAAGACCACCAGCATTATTTTGTTTCCAGGTGGCTCGACAAAAAAAGGTAAAAACACTGAAAAAATGTGTGTGAAATAAAAATAATGTGTTTGTTACTGCCTGACTGCGTGCTCAGGTACCTTCTAATGTGTTTTTTCTGTGGCATTTCCATGTTGTGATATAATCTACTTATTGGTCATTTAGCATCTTTTTGCTGTAATGTTGCAAAGAACCTGCAAGGCAAGTCGAGTTCCGCAGGCATCACTGAAGTGGCAATAATCACGTTAAACCACACCCTCAAGTGTAATATTGCTTAAATGATCACCATCATCATCTCCTGCTGTGATTCTGGGGGAGTGTCCCGGTGTCCTTGATTGTGGAGGGCAGGCCACCCTCTGCTGTTGGCTGCCGGTCACATGGGAGTACTGGTCGCCACAGTCCCCCCACTATAAGAGTCATTCAGTTCCAGACAGCCAGCGAGGAGACACCATTATGGCTCTCCTCCAGGCCGCCACGCCCTTGTGTTCCTCTTCGGAAAGGACTTACTTACCTGTAGTGTTACTTTTGTGTTTTCTTTTGAGTTATCCCAATTCTGTAAATATTCGTTATTTCAACTATTTATTTGTAAATAAATACTCACCTTTTGATCCTGGTGTCCTCCTCCTTTCATAATGTTACTCATCGGCGTGGGGTAGACAGACAGGAATAGGCCAATATAACAGCACAAAACTGCCCCAAAATGCAAGCGCTTCATACGCGCACACAGGTCTGTACGTGCATGTGCAAGGGGGACCCTTCGAGCTTCAGGGCCCAGGGGCCCTAAGAAGTGCTAATCCAGCCCTGGCAGTATTTATGACAACCCAGCCATTTATGGTGTAACTTTTAACTATTTATGGTTAAGATGAGTGCCTTAGATAAATCCAAAGTGCTTCTCTGCTCAAAAACACGTTCTACAATGATGAGGTAAAGGAATGATGAAGTAATCTTTAAAGTAATCCAAAAAACAAAAACAAGACTGGACTTCAACATTGTGACAAATGTGGTCAAAAATGGTCATCTGCTCCAGCTGGCACAGCATGTCCGGGATGTTGCCTCTAGGGCCCTGCTCTGAAGTTCTTCAACAGGTTCGTTCAGGGGATCGGAAAATGTTGCGATGTTTTTCTGTACACAGTAGGCTATTATGTCTCCAAGAAAGTGCTATTTCAGTTGTTTGTCTGCTTTTCCTGAAGAAGAAAGCAGCAGACAGCAAAATGGAAACGTCAACAACAGCCATATGCCACTGTGTTTGTTTTGTTCACTACACCTCACAGAGGACGTTTTTGTCAACAAAGCCCATTGTGAATGGAATGTGAGTGGATTTTGGGCTACACTGCAGGTGCTAAAAGACTGTGTAGTTCCATCTCCACAGGGACGTGTTGAGGACTCAGACATAAGTAACATTAAATCACTGAAATGTTTGTCTTGTATTGATAATCAGACCAAATGGCTCAGACAGATAATGGACCTAATGTGATTGTTTTAATAGTGATTTGCAGCCACGCAGTCAGATGTGTTTCATAATTTCAAACAAATCCTCTCTAAATCCTTTTTTATTTTTAACTTTATTGTTTTCACGACAGCTGAGGAGAAACATCCCCCAAACACATTATTTACTTAATAAAGTTTCTAACAGGGAACAATGGGAGAGGATGAGGAATGAGAATATTTTGTCCGAATTGTTTTGTTTTTGTTTAGTTTTTCATGTATAGAATACAAATATTTGTATGCACTTAAACCCATAGTACACACACAAGCGATGACAAACTGACCCTGGCCTGTAGGCCTAAGGCAACAATTGTACATAAAATAATCACTGTATGGCTCGCCCAATTAAATACGGTATGTAAGCAAACCATTATACAAACTGTACAATAAAGGAGAAATAGTTTTATTCCAGGTTATAACACAACGTAACAGGATGAAGAATAGGAAATTCTGGAACTAGAAAAAGTGCCCCTCGCGGCACAGGTCTCCACCAGGGCAGGGCAGGTTGTGGCCTCCTGGTGGCGCTATAATAGGCCAAATGGGTGCCATTTATTCTTACGCCTTTGATGGCAATTGGGTGATTAGAGGCATTTTGTTCCAAAAATGTGTTTTGCTAAAATACACCTGTTGGTGGTGCTATAACAGGCCAATGTGAAAAGGGTGGGATATATTTCTCAGCCTAGTAGGAAAGTCTGTGGGAGATTTCACGTAAATTGCATGCTGCGTTCATGATTTCAGGCTTTTTGTTCAAAACGGGCCAATTCTGCAAACTTTGAAAACCAATGTTCGCCAATTGGGATGGAATATGAAATATCGGACAGATCCGTCTCGAACACATGACTATAGAGATAGTGTGTAATGATTTGTGGGATATTTGGACATAATCTGGAGGAGTAATAGCACAAAATGTGTTTTTAAAAAGTCAGCCTCCTGGTGGCACTATAACAGGCTGTTCTGGAAGATTTGGGGCAGAGTTTCATTGTTGGCATCCAGGGAGTGTGCGTGCAAAGTTTGGCGTCGACCCGAGATTAGCTGGTAACAGACGGACGGACGCGCACACACACACACACACACACACACACACACACACACACACCCTCACACACACACACACACACACACACACACACACACACACACACACACACACACACACACACACACGGACGGACGGACGGACTCACACACACGGACGGACTCACACACGGACGGAGTGCAAAACAAACTTTCTCCCCATGCCTTCGGACTGGTGGAGACAATGAACACACAGTTCTATGAAAGATATGGGGAATCCGAATATCCAAGGAGAAGTTATGATGGCCACAGAGCGTATTATGTTTATAGTATACTGCCATGACAGCTAGCTTGAAGCACTCACTAAGCATGACCACAGTCCACCTATACCCACTGTATGCTGTTTTTTATGTTTGAGAAGGACTGCCATCTTCAGAAATGAGTCACCGTGATGGGGAGCTGGATGGCCCTGAATTATGCCGGTTTATTTATGGGCCTATTTGAACAGGACATGGTATTTGCTCCCAACAACCCCTTTCTGAGCACATGTATGCACACAAGCATTGGTTACACTAGTGGACGACATACTGTGGGACAGCAAGCAAGACCTTATTTTCTACTGAATGCAACAACAAAAAAAATCTTTATTTTTTCTTTTTATGTATTCACTCTGACCTTCAATGAAAGTGAAATCAACTACTCCCTTGACATCTTTGTACACAATGGCAAGTGTTTCAACACAGCATAATAGTAAACCAACACATGAGGAACAACTTCATTACTATCAATATTAAGCAGCAATTAGGATGTTATTAAGGGAAAACTCTTCATTAATGGACTAGTAGCTGTACAATATGCTCATATAAAGAGCCAATATGCTACTAATATGCATGCTAATGTGCAGCTAGTTAATATCGACTGCAAACCCGGGTCCTCGCGCCTACAAGAAGCATATGGTCTGTGTTGCACTAGCTGGCTGAGCCACCAGGCACCCCCTGACAAAGTGTTTCAATATAGTCGTTATGACAATCAGCTATGCTTTTCCTCATTATTACAAAGGGAGGGCAATTAAATTAGATCAGACGAGAGCGACATTGTGATTTGCCCATAATTCTCGGAGGGTTTTTTGCATTAATCGCATGCAGAAAAAAAGAAGGTCTTCTCTGAGACAAGGTACCAGATCAGGGCACAGCCACAGGTAGGACTTTCAGAAGGCAGTTTGTCACCAGACTCGACCATATAGTCTGGAGTCTCTGGACTCGACCAGAGTCTGGGGAAATATCATAACCCTTTTCCTATTTGTAAAGAACAAACAATAAACAATAAACAGCAAAACACTAAATTAGACTATTGAAATAATGTATCACATAAGTAAAATTGTGTAATTGACCATAAAACAATAATATTTTTTTAAACTTTTTAAAATGTATTTTTAAACTAACTTCATCTATCTGCCTTTGGGAATATTTCTACTGTTTGTAAGCTACCCCTCTTAAAAAGGCCAGGAAGCACGGACGAGCCAAAAGTAGCAGTAATTTGAATGGCTGCATGAAATTAGTCAGGTGTTTGCTCGGCATGGGTCATTATCAATCCCCCTACCCCCACACACACACCTCGACACCACCCACACCCTCCAACCCGTGCGTGCGTGTGTGTGTGTGTGTGTGTGTGCGTGCGTGCGTGCGTGAGTGAGTGTGTCTCTCTGGTAAAATGTGAAGGAAACATGCATCTCGCTAAAGACTCATCATCATAACCGACCAGATGATGTGCGTTGTGAGCTTATGGCTGCATCTGCGAGCGCATGCATGTGCTGGCCTGTTGTGCATCCGTGTCCAACTGAACCTGTCTAACTACGTTAATTAAGTTAATTAAAAAAATAAGCCTATAGTACGCTTGTGGTTTGGTCCTGCAGGTTGAACTACTATGTGATTTCAGCTCATATTCGGTACATACACAGCGTTTCCTTTATCTCTTTAAGAGGAAAGGAAAAGAACATTGTTCATGCCTCTATTCTTCTTGGGGACATACTTTACACCATAATGCAATTCTGCTCTATGCCTGAATCAACATGTGAGTGGCATATTTATTCAATTTACTTTACACAAATATCGATTCAGTTCTATTGATGGCTTGCTATAGCGATGTGTTTATGAGCTAGGCAGATTTCACATTTGCTTTTTCAGCATGTGTGTAACCCTAGTGCGTGCTCTGCTTGCGCACTAGTAGGCCATAAATGGCCTACTAGTGCGCAAGCAGAGCGTGCAAGTACTTTTGAACGCCACAAACTGTCAAATCTCAGTAATGACTCTGTGCCTGATACGGCAGTGGTGCCAGATTACATACTGTACATGTATACATAGGAGCATTACCTTTAATCCTCCCAACACTAAAACATATCGTCATTACGTCACCATCGAAAACCAATTACACTCTGGCATTGGGTCCTTTAATCCACATCTTTATTACGTCATCATTGAGAGCTCGTTATACATATACTATGTATATGTAATTTATAAGTTCATTAGCAGTATACTGTGGTTAATTTGCGCCGTATGCACCGTCCCAGCCGTCCCGCCAATTTTGATGCATATGCACCGTCCCAGCAAATTACATAATGACTAATTGTGCCTGATACGGCAGTGGTGCCAGATTACATACATGTATACATAGGAGCATTACCTTTAATCCTCCCGACACTAAAACATATCGTCATTACGTCACCACCATCGAAAACCATTGGTTTTATACATATACATAGTATATGTTTAACTAGCTCTCAATGATTACGTAATAAAGATGTGGATTAAAGGACCCAATGCCAGAGTGTAATTGGTTTTCGATGGTGACGTAATGATGATTACGTCATTTGCTGGGACGGTGCATACGCATCAAAATTGGCGGGACGGCTGGGACGGTGCATACGAGTCCCGGGCGAAACTAATACTTGCGTGCTCTGCTTGCTTACTACTATGAAAACCTGCAAAACCTGTCAGTCAGTCCGTCCGTCTGTCATGCTCCATACGTATATGGCCGTCATATATGAAGATCACGATGAACTGAATTTGTTTGTGTGGCCACTTATTATTATTAACAAATATGGACATATAAAATTACTGCAGTAATGCATGCAAGCCGGCAAAATATAGAAAACCCTTTGTTCTCGTTGGGGCACTTTAATGTGAATTTGTGACAGTGTTTCGAAATATTGTCCTGAAATAATTGATATAAATATTTGTGTAATCTCTTATGGGAAAAATGATTGGCCGATTTTTCAGTGGGTCCGCACAATCAGTGTCAAGACTCGGAGGTAGCTCGCCACCCAGATCATCAAATGAGAGTCTGTCTGTCTGTCTGTCTGTCTGTCTGTCTGTCTGTCTGTCTGTCTGTCTGTCTGTCTGTCTGTCTGTCTGTCTGTCTGTCTGTCTGTCTGTCTGTCTGTCCCTTTAAATAAAAAGGTTAAATGTACGTGTCCGTGGGAACTGCAGTCCATTGCATGTCACCTTTCATCCAAATACTGACATTGGAATGTCTTTCCAGGATGGATTCAGCAGAACGACAGTGCGTCCACTTGATTCTGACACATTCACTGGGCTTCACTTTTGTAGGCACGGCAAACGCAGTATGTGTAGGGCATATTACCTGAGAAATAAGAATAGACAACTGATGATTGAAAACGAAAAGCAGGGGCAGGTCGGAGAAACAGAGAGGCGCTAAAGAACAGGTGGCACCGCCGAATGAGCATGACCGACGGGGCAGATGGGTTTGGAGTTGTGGAGGGACGAGTGATCTTCAGATCATCTCTACGGTCCCCTGAAGTTCAGAGACGGGGTGTTCACCGGAAAGGTTGCAAGGTTAACTCCACAAAACATTAGAGGAAAGACCTGGGTGGAAGAACAGAAGATTTTGCGGCCTATCGACGGCTGCTGTCAAGGTGCTCTGGAGCAAGGCATATGCACCCTAATTGAATTGTAACTAAGGGGCGATTCACACTATGGTCCCGGGTGCGCACTTGGCACCACTTGGCAGATGTTGTGGTTGTGTGAATGATGCGTACCGTTCCCGGGAGCGGCTCGCCCAACTGTCCCCGGGACCGCATGAAGTGTATTCGGATATGGATCGTTCCAATGTTTTTTAGAACGTGACATCTAGTCGACGAGCCTACCACCTACAAAAAAAACCACAGACGCTGCACGACGCGTAACACTAGCACATTTCTCAACGCCGCCCGTCTCCTGAATCTGCATATACGCGCAGTAAAACAAATAATAATAATGCTAAAGTAGAATCCATAATATAACTGGAGCACAGAACTGACTGACACAGTGAATAGCAGGCTGACACTCAAGTAACGGCAACGAGACAATGCAATGCAGTGTGTCTGGATTTACTGGAGACAAATAATGTCGCAGAGTTGATGGTCAGTGTCCGTGCACGCCAGCCATCAAGCACACCGCCACCTGGAGGATCAAAGTGTGTACCCGGGTGCACTGTTGAATCTCGGGCAATGTGAATCATGGCCAGCGGAGACCAGGCAACCGTATTCGGAAACGGTTCCAATGAAACGGACTCAGTCCGTCTCAGTGTGCATCCCCTATAAAGCTATACTTTGGTTGTCATATCGTGCATTACCTGATGAAGGCTTAACCGCCGAAACGTTGGATTAATTTTTGTCTTACCTGCTGTCCTAATAAAATATTGGCACTCTGAGTATTGGCGTGTGCGGCCACCTTCTTGTTTTTTCAAGATCTCCTCTGTCATATCGTGCTATGCACAGAAAACACAGCTGATGGGCAGTTCATAATAAGAAAACACAGCTGATGGGCAGTTCACAATAAGAAAACACAGCTGATGGGCAGTTCACAATAAGAAAACACAGCTGATGGGCAGTTCACAATAAGCTCACAGCATGTATCGGCTATTATCAGTGCAAGACATGTGCAACTATACGTAATCGTATACATCAGGCTTAAGCAGTGGCCAACAGTGCAGGTTGAAATGAGCAGCTCTCCGGTGTAAAATAAATGTAGATTCTCTATGAATGAAACGCAGGTCCATTGTCTGTTTGGATCTCACTCTCTATTAATCATATGAAATAGAGTGAGTGAAATATTAAAACCGATATCAGCCCTATAGGGTAGATATCTCGGCAGTAGCTGACCAATCAGCCTCGAGCTAAAGTGCCACTGCATAGCTTTATAAGTGTCACCATAATCAATCAGAATTCAGCATTTCAAAGTTCATCATTATAGCTCTTCTCTTTTCACATTATAACAAAATAAGGCTATGGGTAAATACTAAACATGATCAGCCTTGCATGCCTGGGTGATAATGTAGAGTATGCATACAATACATACAGTATATCATACCACAAATCTTATCGCAAATCCGTAAAAAAGCAATGCCCTGTCTGTCTGTCTGTTCTTATCCATCTCTCCTTTGAGTTACCTCTCCACTGGGATCCCTTACCTCCAAGTGGGCCCATGCCGTCTTCTCCTCCAGGCGTGTGTGTGTGTGTGTGTGTGTGTGTGTGTGTGTGTGTGTGTGTGTGTGTGTGTGTGAGTGTCTGTGCAAGTGTGCGTAATATATGCCACTACACTACTACACACTACAGTATATCTACATGTACAGTATGCATGGATTTGTGTCATGTGCGTACAGTATCGTAGTATGATATTGCCTGCATGCATGCGTGTGTGTGTGTGTGTGTTTGTGTGTGTGTGACGTACGTGTGTGCGTGCGTGCGTGTATGTCTTTGTGTGCGTATGTGTGCGTGTGTGTGTGTGTGTGTGTGTGTGTGTGTGTGTGTGTGTGTGTGTGTGTGTGTGTGTGTGTCCTCAGGGGAACTCTTGTGCGCTGGATAAATAATAATGAATTACCGGTACAGATAAATTACCCAGGAGAACCGCTCTGGTATTTAAAGTAATTATAAAGGCTGCAACCTGCAAGTTGAGCACACAGGACATATACTTAAGACCTGGAGGCGTGGTCAATGCTCTTTGGCCACTCATCCAGGTCTTAAGTTAAGTAATAAGACCTGGTACTTAAGACACGCAAAATACAGCCCTAGTGTGTGCGGACAACCCTTCCTTTTCAGTTACCATGTGATGATCTTGAATTCCTGGAGATTTGTTTCTTTCATCGCATGCCTTCATTGTGAATTAAGAATCTAAAAGAGAAATGAAAATGGGGTTACATGGAGGCCACGGTTATCAACAGAAAACAAATCTGTTAAAAGTGAGACTGTGAGAGTTTTAACTTAAAACTATAGTACCACACAACTCTCACAGTATAATACTAGTGTCCTGTATCGAGCCATCTTTTTTACATTTAAGCATTGCCAGACCTTTGTTTTTGTTTATTTTTTTGACAGTTTGACAGCTTATTTTTAAATATTAATATGATCATACAATATTATAATCACTACATCCATTCTCATAACCAATGTTGATACGCTGAATATATTGATTTGTATATTCACTGTTGATAGTAGTAAAGTATATGCATTTATTGTACATATATATTTATACATATTCATTACTGTATATTGATTGTTGGTAAACTGTACATATATTTGACTGTACAACATTGACTGTACAAATATATGTAGTTTAGCAAGTAATGTTGATAGAGTAGATTTTGACTAATTGATAGACTAGAATGTCAACTCATTCAGAGACGTTTAATCAAGCTTCTATACTGTAGCATGATTACTAAAGAAGGGAGGATAGGATATTTTGTACAGTAACATTAAATAAATATATAATATGGAACATAAAATATGCACCTTGAAAGGAGTTGATAGGTCAGAGTAAATACTTAGTCATGAGGCCTATAGAAAAGGGAAGTAAAATAGGTCAACAACAAGTCAGTGTGTGTGTGTGTGTGTGTGTGTGTGTGTGTGTGTGTGTGTGGGTGCATGCATGCATGCATGCGTGCGTGCGTGTGTGTGTGTGTGTGTGTGTGTGTGTGTGTGTGTGTGTGTGTGTGTGTGTGTGTGTGTGTGCATGCGTGCGTGCGTGGGTGTGTGTGCGTGGGTGTGCGTGCGTCTGCCCGTGCATGCGTGTAGCCTACTGTATGTACAGTCACTGCATGTTAATCCATTGCCTCTGCTTTGATCATAAGGGAGTTTTCTTTCTGGTTGGTAAACATAAGTATTGGCAGCATACGTTTTAAACCCCTATTGATCGGAGGGAGTCGGTGAGCCCAGGCCAAGGCACTAACATCACAAAGCGTCAATATTTTACTGAAGCACTTAAGACAGGCACGTCGAGGGGGCTGGCAAATTGATGTAGCCTTTCACATTAGATTTGGAGCGATAACCCGATTTGAACCGTATTTTTTCAGATGAAAAATGTCATGGCGGAAGTGGGTAGTTAGTGTGAAATGCCGGCTTAAGTTCTGCGATCAGATCAGCTGATTAGCGCGGCAACCTAAAATGCCTTCTTCATTCGGCGTGATTATACATACAAAGTCAATGCAAAGAGGTCGACACGTAACAATTTACGTGGGAACGCACCTTTAGACTATTATGGTATAGTGGCTAGGAATATGCAGTTACAGAAGTGAGAAACTCTCCTCCAGTGGCGAGGAAATCAATTCAAATATTACACTGCACTATACTATAGATGACATTAAACATTAAAGAAATGAAAACGTTTCTATTTTAAGAGAGATAACGTTGTCATGCAGAGAGAGAGAGGGAAAAGTCAGGCTAACATTTTCTGGCTATGTCAGTCCTATTATGTCCCCACATAATGTCTGTGCTGCTTACTTTTCTAGGTAGTTCACCTTTCACCTAGTAGGCCCTATGTGTATTGGAGACCAATGTTCTTTTGCTTAATTAGTAATTCTCCTCACCTGGTAGCTTCTCAAGGGTAGTTATGAGGTGATTAGTGGGTCAGAGTCAGTTCAGTTCAAGCCAGCACACAGTGAAGAGCTCTCACTGCTATGTTAAGTTAACCTTTCTATCAGGCCTTGGACAGGATAAGTCTGTAAGTTTGTGTGTTTTATTTGTTAAACTTATGGCTCTTTTAGCATATATTGGCTCTTGATATTTCTAAAATGTTGATTGCATTTAGTACAGTGAGTACAATATGTTCTTTTCTTGTAGGATGCATACAAATTACTATGTTTGGTTTATTATTTTACAGTATTTGACACAATGTTGTGTTCTCTATTCTTTCTGTATTGCAGTTTTACAATTTATTCTTCACTAAAGAACCTACACCAAGTCACTGCCTTTTGGATCTTTATTGGGAACTTGTTAGCTGTCTGCCAAGCCATACAGACTGTACACCAACGTATAGCAAGGGCAGAATAATGTCACATACCTGTAAAGAAGACTTACAGTATATTCTTAAAGACAGGCCTGGCCACCCGGTCGCTGGCCAGGTTTGCATTATGTATGAACCGTAGATAATATATCGTAAGCACAGGCATACATATCATGCACATTCAACAGTAGGCTACTAATTTATTTGTGGGCATATTGCATGTTTCATCTCTTTTAGAGTTTCACAATATCTCATCTTCAGCCCCTGCTTGACTTTACATCGCACATAACACGAGCCCAGGGGATCTTTAATCCGTATGTGCAATTAAAGTATAAAATCACAGATGGTCGTAGCTCACTGGACTCCTGGCCGGGGTTGGTGAAGATTTGTGCATCCCCATGGGGTATCTTATTGCCTTGCTGTGGACCCCACTTTCACCCAGCATATTTCTCATGTAGTCAGGCACCGGCTGCATAATGCAAAAGGATCGGTCCGGTGTGCCTTATGGAGAAAGGCACAAGATCTCCCGACGGCTCTCACCTATAAGTTATACTTCATCAAACGACCCTTTTGGTTTCCGGTCCAACGAAACGTGACAGATTTTAAGCAGAAATTGTAAATTTGTCTGATTATCACCTGTACTGTAACAATAGCTGGCATATACGAGCAAAGACAAAACATGCCAAATACTGCTAGGTTTCAGCTGTCTGGCAGTCTGTCTGTGTGGAGGAGAAGGTGCCATGTGTATCCTTATACAGTAGGTGGCCATGAACTCTCAACCCTGTTATATTTTTTTCCCTGTAAAAATAATTGTAATTTGTGGATTCAAATAAAGAACTAAAATGTGTGTTGGCTGTCTGTCTGTGTTGCACACAGCATGCATGTTCTTCATACTCAATAAACCAGAAAGTCTGTTTCATACTTGGATAAAACAGACTTTCAAAAATGGATATTCCAAATGTTTTTCATAGTGAGGGCCACAACCCTCAGGGGGCCAATTGGAAAATAGCCTAAAGTAGTGTGTCGCACTGTGACGTGTTGTGAGGTGATGGAGATCAGAGCTTTATACGCTATTTCGCAATAGGGGGCCATATAGGAAGAGGCAATTTGTGGATCCTTGGCATGGAAAAGTTTGGGAACCTGTGTCCTATTCTCCCCTAATAATTTATATCCATTGACATCAAAGGAGAGATTCACATACACCAGATGATGGAAACCTTAGGGCTTCAATTGAAATAAGGCCGCCAGCGGGTTAGACCACTTAGCTCATTTTATCATAAATTTTACTCCATCTGCAACTGTTGATATATTTATTAGACCGAATGCACTACCTCATTCTACCTTATTGGTGGACTTAAAATATAAGAAGCCAGTATTCATGTCTATTGTCTGATATATTAGGCTTTGTATAAGAAAAAGCAAATTGCTCAAATAACAATGAGGACCAACAATTGTGATAATACATTTAAATCCAATGACTTTGGTTTCAGATAAAGCTGTCTGCCTAACATCTGGGATTTCTGTTAATCCAGGCCTGTCCTTAAAGGATCTGTTTTTGAGCTAACTAAGGATGTAAACTCTCTGATAAAACCTTTAAGATTAAAAGCAGGTGCCTGGTGTCCCAATTTATCAGCAACCTCCAAGTGTGACTAGAGGGGGCAATTCTAAACTACATCGGAACATATTAACAGTTTAGAGAATATTATCCCTCCCTCCAGTAAAAAGAGGGGAAAAAAGTTACATATAGCATCTGAGGTGGAAATAATATAGTTATCATGTCCTAGTTTGTAAGTTGCATTCTGTGTACTGACTTGATTTGTCCCTTTTTTCATTAATTGTTAAAGGGCATTGTCTCTCCACTCTTTCAAATGTTGCTGGATACAAGGTGCTAGCCAGCATAAGTCATGTCTCTTATAATGACTAACTGACTCCCGATTGTTAAAACACACGCACCGTGCACCACAGATGCATAGACAGACTGAGTGTGGAAGTTACACTACTGAGAAATACTAGTAAGTATCAAGTGCCTGCTTGGGCTGCTGTAAATGTTGACTTGTTGGACGATGCAAAAACGCTGATTCGATTTGTTTTCTCTCGGCTTGAATACTGTAAAGGTGACTCAAGACCAAGGAAACTTATTATAAGCTACTTTGGGCTAGTTGTCCTGTAACATATAATATTCATAGTTGCCCGTTGCTTTATAGCTTGGGCTTATTTCTGAAGTGTAGTTGCTTATTTGGGCTTGCTTTCATGATTCATTTAAAAAAATAGCTGATGTAATAGGGCTCAAGTAGTGAAACTGGTTGCTTCTTTTGGATTTGTCTTGCCTTCGACAGGCAGCCTCTAGACATTTTTAAAGCACAAGACCTACTTCTACAGTCTTGCTTTCA
Source organism: Protomyctophum parallelum (assembly GCF_964188405.1). NCBI lineage: Eukaryota > Metazoa > Chordata > Actinopteri > Myctophiformes > Myctophidae > Protomyctophum > Protomyctophum parallelum. The sequence continues at coordinate 23,363,222 of NC_139715.1, read as the reverse complement.
GTTGAGCTTTGTTGAACAACATCTGGCTGGCTTTGTGCTTTCTTTACAGCATGCTACCGGAGGTTAAAGCTCCCAAAGATTTGGCGCCGCGTCTCCGTGATAGCTCTGCCAAAGCCAAATAAAGACGCGGAAGACCCCAAGTCATACAGACCAATCTCATTGCTCAGTGTCCCATTTAAGATCTTGGAGTGGATGATCCATGGCCGCATAGAGCCAGTAGTGGACTCACAGCTCAAACGGGAACAAGCTGGTTTCCGTCGTGGAAGGTCAACAGCAGACCAGGTAACACTACTTTCTCAAGACATCGAGAACAGTTTCCAGGACAATGAGAAAGCTGGGGTGGTGTACCTGTACCTGACTGCCGCATACGACACCGTGTGACACCGGGGGCTCCACCTGAAGCTGTTGAGGACAATACCGGACCAGCATATGGTGAAGTTCATCATGGAGACGCTCTCCAACCGCAGTTTCATTCTCCAGACCAGCAGTGGGCAGTGCAGTAGGCTCAGAAGACTGAGGAACGGGGTACCGCAAGGGTCTGTCCTCTCACCGATGCTGTTCAATATTTACATACATGACCTACCGGATACATCGTCCAGAAAGTATGGCTATAGACGACCTTGCCATCATGTTGAGCCAACCAACATGGAAAGCAATGGAAGAGGGCCTGAATGAAGACATGGGCACCATGGTAGCATACCTTCAAAGGTGGCGTCTACAGCTTAGCGTTGGAAAGACAGTCGCTGCGGCATACCACCTTAGCACCAGAGAAGCAAGGAGGGAGCTTGAGGTGAGTGTCGACGGCAAACGCCTGGAGGTCCAGCAAGCCCCGAAGTACCTCGGCGTGCGTCTGGATCGGACACTGTCCTTCAGTCAACACCTCAAAGATCTCAAGGCCAAGGTGACATCCAGGGTTGCACTGATCCGCCTTCTCGCTGGAACAACCTGGGGAGCCTCTGCTAAGACGCTGCGTATATCCAATCCACCCAAGCTTTGCTTTTCTTTTTGAGTGGTGCAACCAGACAACTATATGTCCCTGGGTTCGAGCACAAAAATGCCTGTGTCCCTGGCTGTGTCTGAGCATGAAAATAGTGTTGTCACTGTTGCGCAGCCTAACACACTACACACACACACACACACACACATACACACACACACACACACACACACACACACACACACACACACACACACACACACACACACACACACACACACACACACACACACACACCGGCCGGCACCCTGGCGCGTTTGAGCTGCATTTCATGTCATGAAAGGTGCTATACAAATAAAGTTTTATTATTATTATTATTTTATTATTATTATTATTATTATTATTATTATTATATCACATCTACAAGACTACAACAATGCATGAAAGGACTCGGTTAAGGCTAGTTTAAAAGTTTTCAATATCAGGTAGTTTTGAGAGGAAATGGTTGCTATGCGGTTGCTACCCTGTCACAGCAAGCAATGTGTATAGTCCAGGCTACACCGGCAGAGTGTAAGCAGCCTCTTGCATCCGTCGTTCCAAATTAAGAGCCCTCCAGCATTTAATATCAACACATATCCCCACTGGCGTGTATCCAGAGGTGCGGCTTAACTAGGCATGCCTAGTCTCGTTATAGGACATGTCTGCCCCAATGACTTGCATTGCTTATTTATCGGACACCTTCACTGCAGGGGCTTTGCGATTAGCAATGCTAATGCTTTGTTTTTGTTGCCTTTATTATAGGCAATGTTTAGCTAAAAGACTATGTAATTGTTCAAATTCACAGTTGATTTGCTATCTCATCTCTCAAGCATAAACCTAGTCTACCGGCCTGATGTTATTGGTATGAACTTGTAAATCACTTTCCAGAAGTCAGAGGGCTAATTTAGTTTTACTGCAGCCGGTTGTGGTGTGGATTACACATAAATGAATGCATGCAAATATTTGTGTCCATGCATGCTTACAGGCACACATACAAACACTCCACCACTTGCCCTCTCTAATTCCCTTAGTTATTCACAAACATTTGCATGCACATGCATAGGCACACACAGGTTTGGACGTCTTCGTTGTGAAGACATTTTTCATTACGATTTGTTTTGCCATTTTTAAACCTAACCACTCACCCATAATCAAACCCTAATCCTAACCCTGTCCCCAACATGAATACCATGAATGACCCTTTCCCTCAAAGGTGCCCCTTGAGAGAAAGGGGCATTCATGATTTGCGGTACCGTCCCGACATGCATTATTAAAACAAAAATATACAAATGATCACACACAAACACTCAAAGGCAAACTCTTCCTCATAACACACACAGCCTGCGTACAAAAAACAGACTGTCGCATCATGTCTGTATCTCCAAAGGGAGGCTTCGGAGCCTGCTTGATGTTGAACACACCAATCACTGTCCTTCCATGGCCCGCACACGCACATCACGACGGCTGCTCCCGGCAGTCCTATCGAAACATCTCCACCAACACTCGCTTAAGGCTCGCTAGCGTGTGCGTCAGCCTTACAGCTCAGCCCCCGTGTCGTCCGTCTGACGAACTATTAATTCTCATTCCAGGGGCCTGCAGGCTCTGGCCTGTCTTATTAACATCACACATGACATCAGCACTAAAACAAATTAACTCCACCGCACGATCAGAAGCACTCAAGGCACACGGGCGCAAATAGAAAATGGGAGATATATATATGAAAACATCAAAGCCACGTGCAAACATATCACACGACAGAGCCGCGCGATCAGCCGTGGCGACATCATCTCCCCAGTCCCCATGATCGGATCAAAATGGGCGAAGTGAGAGGAAGAGATACGGCCGTGGAGAGAGGCAGGGAAGGATTAAGAGGGGGGCTGGGAGGGAGAGAGAAAGGGAGAAGAAAGGTAGAGAGAGAGAGAGAGAGAGAGAAGCAGAGCCTGACTAAGCAAGATGAGCCTGTTATGAAACGGGCTGCTCATGCCTGATTTATACTTGGTTGCAAACAGTGCCATGCGCCGGAAATAGGTGGTCTACAAGGTTCCCACATCACGACGTCGCACCGCAACATGTCGTGAATTTGTATTTTCGTAGAGCGACACCGGCATACAGTAAATCAGGCCATACATAGTAGGCCTAGTGATGGCCCAGATTGATTCAGAAATGACGATGAGCGAGAACTAACTTTCTGCTCTTCTCTGGCAGACGTCAGCAGATAGTATACATTACTTTGTCATGTGATGGCGTTGAAAAATGATTCTGGGCCCTTAGCAGGGCATACATATTTTGGTTTGCATCATGAGTGTGAAAGCTATGGCTATATGCACTTCTATTTCTCAGCGAGAGAGTTCAGTTCATGAAAGAAATGTGTCCCTTTTGATACTGATTGTGGGTTACACCTGCTGAGTCATGCTGTAGTATGTTGTACATCCTTGTTGTGCTACAGAATGATTTACAGTAGGTACAGTATGCAATGATTGAGTATCATACTGTATCAGAATCAGAATCAGAAAAGGTTTATTGTCATTGTTCAATGAAGTACAACGAAATTGCGATGTGCTGAGTGCACGGTCCGCAGCAACATGGGTCGCGCCGCCACAAACTTCTCTTTACATCAGAAGAAGAGAAAGCGACCGCCTTGTTCAGAAGCAAGAGAAGAATTCAGTGCAGAAAGAAAACATGCTGTGTTTAGTGTTTACGTTTCATAAACATTCATGAATGCTTGATATTGCTTTTGTTTTTCCACCACAAGTTTTTTTGGATGCTGCTCTATACTGGATCTTAAGGTTAATTTTGTACAGAAAAGTGCTACATGCATAGTGTGGTTCCATTTAAGGTGTTGCAGGCTGAGCCTAACTTTTCTGAATAAAAGTGTTTACAAATTTAAAAGTGAGAAGATATTACATTCATAGCTTCCCCCCAATTTATTGTTCACAATTTGTAGAAAATAAGACCTCTTAAAAGTATATTTATGATTCACGTAAAAGTACAAAACTTCTGTTGGTGTAACTAAGAAAATTCATTCACTGAAAATAATAAAGTTTTTACTGTACAACCAGTGAAAGCCAAGGAGAGAATGTGAAATAGTAAAGAGAAACTCTGTGAAACTCTCAGATACACCAACATTGTTCCTGTCGATCAGTTTTGTACTTGCACTACTATAGCTGAAGTATTTATGAATATAGATTTCCGTTTGGAGACAAACCTACTGTAAAACTAGTCGACAAGCCCACAAGCGACCGACTTGGCAGAGCATTAAAGTAAGCTTCTCATTGGTATATGTAAATTTATGGGCAAGTGGTAGATTGTCCAGACATCTGGCTGTATGTCCTGAATGTGTTTTCAGTTTGTTATAGACAGCAGAGGGTAGGAATTGTCTGACTGGCATATACTTTATCAATGTACAGTACCAGCAGTTTTCATACTTTGTGGAGCACAATTTCACCTGGGATGAGGATCACCCATAAATTATTTGCGAAGATATGTCTTCTTTCTTTCTTTTTTTACCAGACATTAAACCACATGGCTCCTATAGCATCTCTATTCCGGGAATGTCATATAATAGGCGAACCTTCTGCGATAATAGCCATCTACAAGCTCACAACAGTGCGAGTGCGACAGGTTGTAAGCTTAGATCAGTAGTCTCGCGTAGCCAGACAACTATTCCACAATCTCTGAATGCTATATAGAGTCTGGAACTACACCTCCCAAAATCCGAGTAAGGAAGCTGCATGGCATTTCCGTTCACCAAAATATTATTTTTATTGCAACGCTCTATAGCATGCAGCCCACTCCCACTTGACTTGAGAGGCCTGGCAGTAGTGCACTCATATTTCACTCATACTGTATGAGAGCGAATCAGACTGAGAAGATGAACCCCACTGGATGAATCCCAGTATGACGCCCTGCTGGACCCCCAGGTAATGATGGAGATATTATTACCTGTTAGTCACGATGTGCCCTTTTAGGTAGATTGTCTTGCAGGTTAAAGCAACTTCAAATGTTTGTAGTTTAGATGTAGTTTCCAGATATATAGTATTGTTAGGCTGTGTGTTTGTGTGTCTAACATGTATGTAAGATATGTCCTGTTTAGAAGTTGGAGAGGAAAGGTAATTTTTTTTCTCAAATGTGGTTACTTGAAAAGTATTTTTTGTACATTAAATACCCACTGCAAATTATTTTGTTGTCAGACCATTATCATGCTGTGGTTGTTTTTCCACTTAATTACTTAAACATATTTAAAGATACTATTTAATTGTCTAAGTGTTCATCCATAATGTTGTTGATCACTGCCATATCGTACATGTTCTTTGCCAAGAAAGGGAAATTGAGAGAATACTGAAATATTGTACTGCTCCATATTGATCTTTTATTGTGCAACAGTTTTCGGTGTGCGTGCATGAAATAAACTGTTATAATGTTTTTTTAGGAATGAAGTTGAATTTTAATTGCTTATTACATAATGCATTATATATTGCAGTTCTACCTCCCATATGTTGTCATTACTGCAGTGTGTAATAATTTGTTTCAAATTGGGCTGTTATTACATAATGCATTGTTACATTTATTCGCCCTTGCTCATTCTCATTCCAAATGCCCTACCGCTGACTTTCTCCTTGTTCATTTCTCACTGATCTTTTCTTTTTTTTATCCCTCCCTGTTCTATATCGATAATCATCCCCCTTTCTCTCTCTCTCTCTCTCTCTCTCTCTCTCTCTCTCTCTCTCTCTCTCTTGCTCTGCCTCTGTCGCTCTTGGAGAGACTGATGCAGTGGCTGATTGTGTGGGAAGTCCCTCTGTCATCGTTAGCAGGGTTGCAGGCACTTGTCAAGAGGCCACATTAGGATTTCCTTATGAACTCCCTCCTGGTTTGCCATTAAAGGGGTGGGGAGGACAGGAGACATCGAAGGAGAGGTGGCACACTTTCTGTATCTTATTGAGTTAGTGAGTGAGTAAGAAAAGGAGGTCAAAAAACTACAGCGAGCTTAAATAGGTGAAAAACCTAAAGCATGCGAGCAAAAAGGCACTGGTGAAAACATTTACACATGCAGGGTAAAGGCTGGCCATTGCTCAATAGAGCGTCGCAGTCCCACCCCCTCGAGAGACCCGGAAAATAAATCGCCGTTCATTTTCCTCATAGACTTTTCAAAAAGTATTTATTTAAAGACGTTTACGCCGCGGACAAAGCCAACTCTTGTCGTGACAAATCATGACAATAAACACAATGTTTTGGGCCAAACAAAGAATTAGAAAGTAGAAAAAAACACTTTTTTGTTGTTTTTTCTTCTTCTTTGTAATTATTTGTTTGGTCCAAAATATTGTGTTTGTTGTCATGATTTGTCACGACAAGAGTTGGCTTTGTACGACGCTTATAAGGTCTTTAAATAAATACGTTTCGAAAGGTCTATATGGGAAAAATGCACTGGGAATTATTTCCTGGGCCTGGCGTCGTCATGAAAGGGGGCGGGCGCTCTATAGTCAGATACTTCTGGTCTGGTACCGGCCCACACTTCTGGCAAGGACACACAGGCTGCAGGGTCATGGGTTTCAGATCTCTGGCATTACCTTTCAAGCCATCGATCTCTCCGAAGTGTCCCGTCTCCCCGGTACACTATGGGGAGACGGCAAGGTGGTGCCACGTATTTAATGACCGAAGTCAAGAAACCAAAACAAAACTAGAGACTCTCAGTATGCAATCATCCAAATCCAAAAACGCTGGGGAAATTAAACTGAGAATACCCTGCATTATTCAGAATATGCATATAAATATTTAGGATAAACTTTTACATAATATTATGTTGTGAATTATAATGATAAATAATACTTTCAGTTTGACATGTGATCCACACCGTGACCTGACATCCTATTTTGTCCCAAATTGTCTCAGTTTCAAGCTGGTTGTCGTACACACTAAAACCCAGACACTTCACTCACAGTTTCCACCACAATTGAAATAATAGTTGCTCTCAGCATTCGCATAGATGTTTTGTTGAATAGTGCATTATGCAAACATCTATGGCATGCACACATGAACATGAGTGCACGATCATGCATAGGGTCTTGATGGTTACTGACTGTATGCTGAAGATGGCAACACGTGGCAAGAAATGCAGTGATGGAAACTGGCATCTGTCTGTTATGCTGTATGTACGTATGTAGTATGTAGTGTGTGTGTGTGTGTGTGTGTGTGTGTGTGTGTGTGTGTGTGTGTGTGTGTGTGTGTGTGTGTGTGTGTGTGTGTGTGTGTGTGTGTGTGTGTGTGTGTGTGTGTGTGTGTGTGTGTGTGTGTGTGTGTGTATATTTATAAAAGAAAAAAAGTGAATCATTATTATTATTATTAGTAACATCATCATCATTGTTACAATTATTACTATCACTATCATAAGTGGTAGAAGCTCCGGCTTCAGCCCTTTCCTTTTCGGTCAATTGTATCATGTCAACCCCTTTTCTTTGTATGTAATAATGTTGGATAAACCATGACCGAGACAAATAAACTATCTATCTATCTATCTATCTATCTATCTATCTATCTATCTATCTATCTATCTGTAGTTTCAAAGCAGCATTACACATTTATTGTAAGCAGCGCTGCACACTGGGATACTTATTTGATGAACAACGTGAAATACTGAAAATGATGTTTACATCATATTATCAACATTATAAATAATCTTGCCAAAATGTGTTGTTTCCTACCTTGATATTCTGAAGTCTGATTTCAGTAAATAAAGGCTTGCAGACATCAAGGTACACTTCTGAATTGCCTAATTAATGAAGTTGGGAGAAAATACATTATTGAGAGAGGTAATTCACAGTATACTGTATGTGCACCGTTAACTCAAATATAGTACTATTTTGAGAATAATTAATGAACTTTTATGACTGACATGCCAAGGATGCCTATTAGCCTATTATTCATTCAATTGTGAGAGCTGTAATTGCTATAGGCTACTGTATATGTGAATATGCAACTCAATACTGTATGTGATATTTTGAGAAGAATTAATGCACTTTTATGAAGTGCCATATACCAGGGAGAATACAAATATTGATTTATTCATTGCATCAATGTTGTAAAACTAAAAGTTATGCAATGATCTGAAAGGAGATTGAAAACAGCTATACAGACTTTTGTGTTTGTTTATTTTTTCAATCTTCCTTTTAAAAGGTCAATCATAGCCAATCCTTTTGATATTGGTTAAATATGAACTTGCATGTCAAAAAACAATGAATCCATTTGGAGCCATGCTTCTATATCAAGACAGCATTGTCTAATGAAAAACAAATATAATTCAGACAGCCTGCTATATAAAACGGCACTGGCAGACTGGCACTGACAATCTATTTTGTCGATACAATGAAGGTCATGATGGGAATGAATTAGACCAAGTTACTGTGTGGATACAAATGTATCAAGTATAAAAGTATGCCAAGACATACTGTATGTAATGGATACTCAAGTTGATCTTATTGGAAGTATACTGTATTGTTTATACTGCTAACAGTAGCCTTAGCCTTACACTTGTCCTATTTTCCTGGTTCCCACAGGAAAAGGGAGGGGTGCTGCATGCTCAGTGACCTGTTGTCCTCGCTCTTTTTTTCCCTGTCACTTTCTGCAGTCCTGCATAGAGGTCAACATTGCTCATGCATGTGTTCGTCCCATGATATGCCCTGGGGTCCAACCATGCAGAGCCACTCGGCTCTTTATGTCCTTTACCATTGACAAGATCCATGCTTCAAGGTTCTTAAAATCATCAACAACAACGTGTAGCCTTGTGCCATCGAGCGTGTGATCTGCGTTGAGCTGTAGTCCAACTTTCAATCACTCACAGTCGATCGAAGCGAGGAGCTCGTGCATGGGCTTGGCCAGCAGCACCTGAGGAAAACGTCCATTCGACAAAGTCGAGGTCTGTCAGCATGACCGGTCTGAATCGTCAACTATACTGCAGGGTGTTAGGTTATGAAGCCCATGCTCCTTCCTCTCTGCCACTGATGGCTCGTTGTCTCAGGCCAAAGTCTAGATAGAACAATGACAAAGAGGATTTTAGAATGCCAGACAGAATCTCAAACAGGTCTGTGTACACCCCATCAGGGGTGCAGACCTTGGAGAAAGTGTGGGTAATATGCAGAACTTAAATATAGTTTGGTTCAGCTTTTCTGGCACTTCGATAGACATAGAGGATGGCGGTCATATTTCCTCTACTGTTGATCTATCCGCTAGTGTTTAGTTTTTGATTTGATTTGATTATATTTATTTTTTATTTTTTCATATACATTATATATTTCTCTTCTGGCCTTTATGGTGTTTATGTGCTAGGAATAGATACATGTAGATAGATAGATAGATAGATAGATAGATAGATAGATAGATAGATAGATAGATAGATAGATAGATAGATAGATAGATAGATAGATGAATACATAAATAAATAGAAATAGAATATTACACCAATGAGGAACTAAAAGACAAAGACTATGTACTAAAGTGAAACGTGGACATTTTATACTCACCTACATCTACTATCTATGGGAAAAGTATAATTTAATGTGCAAATGCATTTACAAATGGACACTCCATAATTAATGGACATTTGGGAAGTTTTCAGAAATATTCTCAAGTGCACTATATTAATGGTCTACTGTTTTACATTTATTCTATGGCTATTCGGGGTGCATACTGAGTGATGCATAATTATTCAGAAGTGCACTTATATTAATGCCCTAATGTTTTGCATTTATTTTATGATCACTCAAGGTAGACATTCACAGTTGCAGTCATGTTGATTCTCAAGTACATTTCCTGTTTCCATATTTCCTCTTACTGTGAATTGAATACAGAATGCCAGAGCCAGATTGATAGACGTAAACAGGGACTTCAGGACTTGAAGAGTGCATGAGGAAACAAGTGACAAGTCGGAAGCAATTCACAAATGAGTCACAAAATGCACAGTGGTGGAAAAGGTACTGTACTTTACTGAAGTAATAGCAATTCTGCAACTCGCAATACTCTGTTAAGTACAAGTCCGGTATTCAAAATATGCTTGAGTAAAAGTACAAACATACTGGCATCAAAATGTATACATGCAGCCTACTTTTGAAAATAGCAGATCTACAAGCTCACAATGCGTCACGGCCAGGCTTGTAGAAGCTATTTTCAAATGGCCAGAATGCAGAATGTATAGGGCTGACGTGGGTATGTTTGTTATTAATTGGGGTGATTTGTTCATTTTTGGAACTCAGATCTTATGAGGCGAATCAGGCAATCTCAGATTTCCCTTTCAACACCAGAAATAACCCCACGAACCAGGGGAATAGCGCCCTGTAGCGGCACCGACGTCAGACTTCAGTGCTCTATTACATTTTCTATCTAGCTTACATGCCAATAGATACAATTCCACAGCTTCTGAAGGAGTATGTAGTTTGCTCAGGGCTATACGTGCTAGTGTGCCTAAAGCATATGTTCATGTTTGACCACTGATGTATGTGTGCTTGTATATAGGCCTGCATATATGTACTGCAGTGCACAAAATTGTTCATTTCCGTTTCAGTGGCTCCGCATCTACATTGTCTGTGTCTGTTACCGAGTGCGTTAACATCATGTATCTCTGTATCTTTGCTTTGCTGTGTGCGTGCGTGTGTGTGTGTGTGTGTGTGTGTGTGTGTGTGTGTGTGTGTGTGTGTGTGTGTGTGTGTGTGTGTGTGTGTGTGTGTGTGTGTGTGTGTTGTGTGTGCGTGCCTGCCTGCCTGCGTGCCTGCGTGTGTGCGTGCGTGCACGTGTGTGTGCCTTGAAGGCAGCCCTAATGCGGTTATTGTAAACCAGAGCTTCTAGCTAGATAGCAGGCCTCTGAATGGGTTGGGTTGGGTTGGGATGGAACGGAAGGGGGGGGGGGAGGGGGTAGTGAGTGTTTTAAAGCCATAGCTCGGCGTGTCCTGTCAAGGAGATTAATGCGCTGCTATTGTCTCCGGCTCTCATCAGAACACTTTTATCTCCAGAAAATGACAGAGCTTGCACTTTTCATTATGTATGTTAGCTAGCAAGCCGTGTTCCACGTCCCCCTTAGCCCCCCACTCGCCTTCCCACTCAAAAAAAGAAAAAAAGAACAGAGAAAAAAAGGGGATTGTTTTCGGGTTCCATGTAAATATGTGTGTGTGTGTGTGTGTGTGTGTGTGTGTGTGTGTGTGTGTGTGTGTGTGTGTGTGTGTGTGTGTGTGTGTGTGCGCGTGCGTGCGTGACTGCGTGCCTGCGTGCGTGTGTATGTACTATGTAGGATGTAATGCGTGTTAGCACGTACACGTGCTTGTGTGTAGCAGAGAGAGAGAGAGAGAGAGAGAGAGGTGGTGTGAGAGGTGGAGCGAAAGAGAAATGTGTGTGTACACATACATCAGGGTTTCGCCAGAATCTTGTGTGTGCGTGCATGCAGCCATGCCTGCACATTTGTATGCTGTGCTGTCCTTGTCGTTCTTCACAGCTGAACAACATATGACACAATAATTGATGTTTTATGTCTTGCAAACACGGATATGGTGAATATGGATTGCTCTCAGACTCCATTGATTGTCTAAAGTGTGTCTGAGTGATGGCGTGACAACTGAAGTGCTCCAATAGAGACAGACAGAGAGAGAGCGAGAGAGAGAGAGAGAGAGAGAGATAGCAAAAGAATGCCCAGTAAAATCCTCATTGTTAATTGAACACTCAGACTATGAAAATGGACCCAAATGGACACTTATGAGATAAATTAAACACCAAGGTTGCTTCTGTGAGTGTAATTTCAAGGGATACATGTTATGTTCAAGAGCTAAATAAAGAATAAACCAAAGTGCAAAACAACAAATTGAACATCCAATTAGCTGGAAGTGATGCATTTGGAGAAGTGATGCGCATTTGGGGAAGGGTTATTCGTTTGAGGAAGTGTGTCTGCTTTTCCCATTATCTCTGAAGCCAGACAGCTATTCCACAGTATGTGCATGGTTACTGTAGGTTTTGTAATAATAATAATAAAAATCTACAAAGTAACTAACTCAAATAGTGGAGTTAAAGTACAATATTTGCCTTTGAGTTTGAGATGTAGTGGAGTAGAAGCAAAACGACTGGAAATTGGTAATACTCTAGTAAAGAAGAATAAATTGTAGAGTACAGTCTATAGAGTATACTTATAGTTATACTTAAACACCACTGGTGTGTGTATGTGCATGCGTGCGTGCGTGCGTGCGTGCGTGCGTGCGTGAAATCGGGTGGCAAATAAAGACAGCTGTGAGGCAGTACAAGAGGCAAGGGGACGATCAAACTGTAGGGGCTGTTATGGCCAGACTCCATCTTTGTCGGTTCAATTTGGGTCTGATAGAGGCGATGCTGAGACTGGCCATGAATCCTCTGGTACGGATATAGGAGGGCGTTTGGGGATTCTTAAAAGGGAGATAATGAAGTAGACCTAACGAATTGCACTCATGCTCCTCTCTGTGGATCCGTTTCTCTCCTTCTATACACGGAGAGGGAGGTGCATTGGGCATTATTAACCACTTCCATCCTGGTGACCCTATTTTTTGTGTTCTAGGCTCAATTAAACCTTGTCTGTCATACCTATCCAATTAAAGGATACTGCGGACATTCAATCAGGGCTTGACATTAAGACTGTTACTTGTCCGTTGGACAAGTGACTCTTGGGATTCACTTTTTCTGTGAAGCCAACAATATTGTCTGGCATTATTGTCTAGCTTTCTTAATAATCACCTTTCCCATATTGGTTCAACTTGTAAACTGAGAATATTAATCTAACATTTAAACAGTTATTCGCCAAAACCAACTTACATTTAGTTGATTTAAAATGTATTTGTGTGTGCTTGTGCTCCGGACAAGTGACTTTTGTTCCCGGACAAGTGAATGGTAAATGTACTTGTCCGAAGGTCAAATGCCTCAAAAAGTTAATGTCAAGCCCTGATTCAACACGATTCAACACATATACTGTACCAGTCCACAGTGAATTAACAAGGAAAGACTGCTTTCATTTTAGGATGCTTCTTGAGGACACACTAGTGACTGCACCTGTTTCATGTATTAAACAGTACACTATATGTATTTGCATCTGTGATGTTGTACTGTGGTTCAAATGTCTGTTATTGTTTTCCATAATTGTTTTCCATAATTTATTATATGCTGCGATCAGGGCATCCTTGAAAGAGAGAGCTTGCTCTCAATGCTTCTCTGAATAAATAAAGGAAAAAGAAAGAAAGATACCTCACCGTTGGTGCTCAAACCTTTACATGTCAAGGACCCCCGATATGTATTTGACCCCCATCTGGTTATTTTACGCTCTCAAGAGTAAAATTATTGTTAAACATCTGTGTTACTTAATTTACAAGAACTCTACACAATTTGAGCATGTAGAAGAATTGTCATTTTGCCTGTTATCTCTCCTAATGGTACCAACATCAATACAGCATGTCGTAGATTGGCTATTTTAACTATTCAAAAATGTTTTTGAAAATACAACAAAAAAAGTAGTTTAAGTATAAGGGGATAATGGGCCTCGGTATGAAAATGGTTGAAAACCACAGACCTATAGAGTTAGTGGTTAAACTGATTCTGATGCTATATAACTGTAACTCATAATTTGCTGGGGGACCCACTGGAACCCCCCAAGGATCCCTGGGGATTCCCAGGCACCACTTTGAGAACCTGCACTCTCAAATGACGTCATAGATGGCTGACATCACTGGTCACATGAAATCCATGCTTCCACATAGAGCACCGAAGTCTGACGTCAATATCGGTAGAGGGCGCAAATCCACGGGTTCATGTACTTTTTATTTGCATTGTAATCCCCATAGGGGGATTTTAGATCGACTCATATAATAACTGTGTTTGAAAAATGTCATCCCGGCCGTTTCACTCATAAGGATATGAAGAATCAACTGACTGAGAGATAACGCTATTGTTTTTTTCGCTAGAAGTGAGTGACTGTCGCAAACGATACAGAGACACCTCCCTGACAATAACGCAGAGACAGCTTGTTTATTTTGGACCACAATGCTTATATGAAACGATTTTAAGATGACCCTGCATGTTATTCTCCATAGAGAAATTACTTCAGTGAACCAGGCAGAACCAGGGGATGAGTGAGTGACGTCAGGACTGCGGCACTCTATTAGAGCCTAGTTTAGAGTTTCCATGTGGATACATGAGATCCACACAAGTCCCTTGTTGTTTTAAAATAGCCAATCTACAAGCTTGCAAAGCGTTGCGATACGCCTTGCTGTGAACTTTTTTTTCTTGTTCTTGTTTGAATAGGGCTTAAGTAGCTAAAAGGAGATAATGAATTAAATGGCCCTAATTACACGCTCATCAGTGGATCTGTTTCTTTTTCTGCTTGAGGACAAAGGAATCGTGGGACAGAATGAATAAATTAATAGAATAATTTCAAACAGCCCTTTGCAGCCTTTTGTAATGCATGCCGTCCCTTGAGCACTGCAACCTGCAGTGGGACGCAGCACTTCTACCGTGGAGACTGACACTTAATGTTTTGCTGAGACCAGGCCAGTAATAGATTCATTTATGTAATTGTTCAGGAGATGGGAAAAGATGGCGGAGTAGGGGTAGACAGACAGACAGACAGACAGACAGACAGACAGACAGACAGACAGACAGACAGAAAGACAGACAGACAGACAGACAGACAGACAGACAGACAGACAGAAAATATACGTCCCAAATAATCTCTTTGAGAATGCTATATAGGACACGCACGCACGCACGCAGCCACGCACGCACGCACGCACGCACACACACACACACACACACACACACACACACACACACACACACACACACACACACACACACACACACACACACACACACACACACACACACACACACACACACACACACACACACACACACACACAGTCACACACACACACACACACACACACACACACTTGCACATGCACACACAGCAGAGCAGGGGGGGGAGAGTTTCTACATCTGCATCTGCACTCTAGTTTCCACACAGAGAGTTAAAGAGAGAAAGAGAGGGAGAAAGACAGGCATACCACCATCATTATTGTTATCTCAAACACGAAGTAACCCGCAGACTGGCCAATGTTGAGGCTGCCACTGTACTGGCCAAAACTGTACATGGAGGTGGACGGATGTTCAACAACGTTGTACGTTGTACCAAGCGTTTTTTACTACTTTCTATTGGTTCAATATTTTCAAAACAACATGGAGTTAGGAGGTTTCCTCCCACCAGCAACGATATTATGTAACCTATAACTGACTGGTGGGTAGGCCAAATAGCTCTGTTTGGCTAGATGGCCGATCAATCAATCGAAACAGGCCAATAGACTTTCATATAGGGAAACCAAGTTGGCCAATCACAGCGGGGCTTGCCTAGAACTGCGGCGGGTCCATAATAACGCGCAGCGGACATCAAAGCCGAAAAACAACAACAGTCAGTCAAAGTGGGGGGGGATGACATCACCGATCTGTGAGAGTGGGGGTGTTGCGTTGCACATAGGCGACGCCCATGCGCAGGTGCACACCGAGAGGAGAGGTATAGAGAGGTAAAGAGAGACACAGAAAGATGGAGAACGAGACAAAGCACATGGCTGAGATTAACAGTCCACAGAGACAAACAAATGCCTGCATCAACAATGCCATTACTACTGACTTGGACACCAAAACAAAGCACGGAGGGGACACAGCCTGCAGTCTGATTGGATTTTCTCTCAACAGTGCATACGTCTTGGACTGACTTCTAAGCACAAATTTAGAGCATGCTGCATGAGTGTGCCACTCGACAACAATGACACATTTTCGAATAACGCCATGGCCTCTGTCCAATCATTAGCTAACAATAGTAAGTTACTGTTTGCCCAGAAGCCACACAAATCACAATCGCGAATGTGGTTTTCAGTGAAAAGCAAAGTAAAGCAAAGTTACCATGTTTACCCAGGGTAACTGGACTAAGCTCAAGAACTTGTTTACAGCCAGGCCCTGCTCATAGAACATTTCATGGTAGGGGTTCAATGCCTTGCTCAAGGGCACTTCAACGGTGGTAATTTTAACGTGCCGGTCCGGGGATACGAACTAGCGACCTTCCGATATCAAGACCGCTCCGCAAACCGTTCGGCCACCGCTGCCCCTGCATGTCGGCCAGTGTGGCGATTGTGTTATTTGGCCAAATAGAAATAGCGATATTCTTGAATATCAAACGTTCTTCACAAGGCAGTATTGGTACTACAAGATCTGCTGATATTGTTGTAACTATTATAAAGATTTGACAGAAGAAAAAATATAAAGAAAATAAATATCGTTTTTACATCGTGCATAATTTAGTGAACTATCAACAGCGAGGACCCATTTTGGTATGGCCATGCTCTCTGCTCAGCGTTGTCACAGTATAGGACTCACTTATAATCTATTTTGAAGTCGCACAGTACTTTAAATTCAGTAAACTAAATGAGTAAACATTGAGTTGACAACGGCTGCATCTAGACATTTTAGACATCAAGTATTTATATTCCTAGATGTTTTCAAGAAACTAGCTGAAATGAATCAATATTGAGCGACTGCATAGCCTATAACTTTCACCTTAAATGTTATCAGAAAGTATTTTCAGATAACGCAGGCATCTGTTTGTGCTCCAGGTCCGCTGTCAGTCTGTCCCCCACTCAACCAGCCTGCAGCATATGATGGCCATGATGATGTGTGCTATTATACATGAATCACCATCTGGGTTAAACCAGGGCGCTATTGGCCTAGTGAAGGCACACCACATAGCCAGTGTTGATTTTAACATGCAGCTAATTTAGATTTTAGTTTTAGCCATAGTCTCTTGAATTGTTTTTATTTAGTCACATTTTAGTCCCCTGGAATGTTTCACTGTCTAGTTTTAGTCAACTAAATATCACAAGATTCTTTTTGTCATAGTTTTAGTCGACAAAATCAACACTGATTCTAGGTTCTCTCATGCAGCCTGAGAGAGAATTGCCGGTTTGATTCCTGAGTCCGATGACCTTTCCTGCACTGTCACTCTTATTTCCTCTCACTATTCTTCCGCTGTACTATCCAATAAAGGCAGACAGCAACATTCAGTGGACATTTCAGAGAGATCTCCCGTTTAGACCCGGTGCCCGTGATGACCAGACAGTGGCCTTTTGGTTAGAGTGTCCACCATGACACTGGGAGGTCAGGGGTTTGATCCCCAGCTGGGTACTGCAAAAATAGGACCCAATGCCTCCATGCTTGGCACTCAGCATCAATGGGTTGGGGGGGTCAAATTAACTAATCAAATGATTCCAGAGCGCGGCATGGCTGAAGCCCACCGCTCCTTGGCTGCGGCTCACCGCTCCAAGAGATGGGGGTCAAATGCGGAGAACAAATTTCACGGCGGTAATGTGTGTGACAAATCGTATGACTTTGACTTTGTCTATTCTGGGAGGATTTGCATTAAAATGTTTAATTTAAAGATGGAGAAACATCCATTGAGAAAGGCTGGTGATACCGATAATCTCATTAAGTTATCTCAGGGGCCTTTGACCACAGGAAAATGCTCCAATACATTGGCGGCCTTAGGCCTGTTTCAAGACCAAATATGAGCCCCCCCCCCCATATGACATAATTATTCTGTTGATACAGGCGCATTGATGATACAAATAGTTTTGACTGTTCAATAGTGTGCACAGCCATTACTCTCGACAATAATTACACAACAACAACATATCTCATCTCATTATACCTCATACTTTAATGCTTAGTATGAGGTATAGCAGCCTTGTGTTTCTAAAACAGAAAGATTGGGTATTGGGTAAGACTGAAGTTATGTATCTTTCAGGACCTTTCACTCCTTTGTCTCAACCATTACTATATGGCTCTGGTCTCAGCCACCGCGGTAGATATTTTGACATTCCGTGTCAATGTTGCCACTACTGTTGGAGCAGCCATAAACTACACAGGTGCATCCCGATGTTCTGGGCATCTTTGTAATGTTAGTGTAAGAGTAACGTTTGAGGCAGACTAACATCAGTCACTTTTCCATTCACTGTAGTAGAAGGAGGTGCAGGGAAACCGCAGATATGTCGTCTCCGCCTACAGGAAATACGTGAGACCCGTTTCTGAATCGGTCTATATGCAGGCATACATTTTCCACATTAAGCTTGGATGAGTGCCTTGGGAGGGAGCGAATGAACCCTGAAATGGCTTCTTCTCCACAGAACACTTCCGACACTCGCTCGTCAATGTCCCAGCGCCAGGGTTACAGTACACACCGTCGCCAGATAAGCGCAAACTCTCCCCTTTCCCCGCCTCCAGAGCGCTCGTGGGTTAAGATAAACAAATTGCAGGCTAATAAAATGCAAATCACCTCGGAGGTGGATTGTTGATGTATTTTCCCCATCCCACACGCACGCACGCACGCACGCACGCACGCACGCACGCACGCACGCACGCACACACACACACACACACACACACACACACACACACACACACACACACACACACACACACACACACACACACACACACACACACACACACACACACACACACACTTTTATACATTTGTTTCTTCCAGAGGGGGGGTCGTTGGGAGGCGATGCTCAGAAATTCATCAAACTCTGTGCCCTTTTAGATGGCACCGGCTGCACGTTCTGGGCGTCTGTGTTAACAACCCTGTGGCCGCAACGCAGCACGCATCGCTTCTGAAAATATACTGCTGGCTAATGCGTTATATCTGGGAGGCAGCATGCGTGCGGCAGCACATTTCTCTGTTTGGCTGGCACTGTGCTGCAACCCGGGGGCCCCTGCGATTATCACATGGATAATCAAGAGACAATTTTAAGGGGGCACGGTGGCACAGTTGGTAGTGCTGTCGCCTCACAGCTAGAAGGTCCTGGGTTCGATTCCCGCTTGGGACGCTGTGGGCACTGGCGGCGTGTTTCCTCCTCCGCGTCATCAGTGCCCATACCTGAAGGCGGGGTTGGCGAAAGGGCCTTTCTGTGTGGAGTTTGCATGTTCTCCCCGTGTCCCCTAGGGTAGGTACCCTCACAAAAAACATGCAGTAATCCTGGTCACTAAACTGCCTCCCCCTGGCCAGCCGGGGCGCCTGATGGAGGGAACTGGTTGGAATAACGTGTTCCTTCCACGCGCTACGTCCAACCAGGGAAACTCCCCCCTGTCAGGTGTAAAGGAGCAACTTGGACACTCAGGCATGAAGGAAGCATAAGTTCAAGTCCGTTGCTCTCCCATTGTCCCCCATATATGGGGACTAGGTTGGTGGAGGGTGTGTAGAGCCCAGGATCACATTAGATGATTGACACAGGGGTGAAAAATGGGTTACAAAATCGTGGGAGACAATTTTACATGGAACAAGTGCATCTAATCCACGTGGTTCTCAAACGTTGTAGATCGGCTATTCAAATGGCCGATGTATTAGGGTTAAAGTGGTCAAAGTGGTACGATGCTATATTGAAGGGACTAGGCATTTTCTTACATTAATCTGATGTTATTATATCCCACAATAGGTGCTACAAGTGAATGTCCGGAATTCTCCTTTCTCCGCATATTTCGCTGTAACCTGACTCCGCCAGATGGTGGCAGTAGTAAGTTCATCCTCCTGCTTCCATCTGGTATCTCTCGGGCAGAAACGCTGTACTCCGCTGATCACTCATGCTGATCGGAGCGATATGGGGCCGCTATGTGGCAGCTAGAGGCGGGATCAACGTGACACTGATGACATATTGAAGCTGTGCCACAGCGCACATGTAAACGCAACCTAACAAGACTATACAACTCGAAATGATTATGGAGATATCAGATTTTTGTCCCACTGCTTCCGGTTCATCGTTTCCGCTTGAGAGAGACCAGATGCGGGTATAGGAGGAGGGAACGTGTGAACTCAATACTGCCACAATCTCGCGGAGTCGTGTTAACTTCGCTGTGGAGCCCCTGGAATGCCCTCGAGGATCCCCCGACCCCACTTGAACCACTGAGCCAATCCGCTCGCCACGTCCTCCGATCCAAACACATCCACCTATAAAGGCTGGCAATTGCTTAATCGCTTCAACGCACCGCCCTAGGCTAGTCCCACCCAATCCAACGGAAAGGAGTGAAACGGTGATGCCAAATGAGCATTCGGGCCACGAGGGACCATCCCTCGGCGGAGAGAAAAACAGAAAAGAAGAGAGAGAAGGAGTTCACACGGGGACTTTGGAGAGGTCGATGGGATTAGAGCCGACCCGGAGTCTTCTTGCTATATAAGGGCGCCGTGGGATTCTCAGATGCCACGGGGGGGATCCATTTAAAGAAAGCCATTCAGGGCAGTAGTACTGTGTGGAGAGGAGAGGAGAGGAGAGGAGAGGAGAGGAGAGGAGAGGAGAGGAGAGGAGAGGAGAGGAGAGGAGAGGAGAGGAGAGGAGAGGAGAGGAGAGGAGAGGAGAGGAGAGGAGAGGAGAGGAGAGGAGAGGAGAGGAGAGGACACAGGAGCGGAGGAAGTAAAGAGTGGAAGGAGGAGGGGGCTTGAACTTGAGCCTGATTCATACTTAAGTCGTACAGCGGTGCCTTGTCGCCCACGGAGAGCAGCTGTAGCTCTCAGCGCGTTGCGTCCGCGACGCCTTGTGAGTTTATGTGTCGGCCATTTTTCGGTCCTCAAATTGTGTCATTGTAAAACAGAGCATGAGTTACGCATTAGACAGAGACACAGAGTGACACAGAGTGACACGGATTGACACAGAGAAAGATGGGGCAGGGGGACCCACAGGGATAGTTCTGAGATGACTTTATCCTGCCAGTAAAAATAGGATCCCCACAGCCAGGTTAAACTAGAATCAGAGTTAATTGCATCGACTAAAACTATGACAAAAAGATTTTCATTGACTACCTTTCTTCACAGACAAATCTTTTTAAACGAGGATATATATATATATATATATGAGGAATATGATGAATGTCTAAAACTATGACCTAATCAGTTCATCAACAAATAATAATATTATCATTTTATCAAGTACAACCATGCCTGGCTTAATGCACAGGCTTTAGGGCTATACAGCTCTGGGGCCTTGTAAAAGAAAAATCAAGTAAGCGCCACATTGGAAGTAGGCCTACACGGCTATACACGCTGAAATAGGGGTTGCTGGAGTAGCCGTAAAACAGTGCTAAAATGTGTGGGCAGTAACCCTCACACGGAAAAACCTGGGTGGGGAAAAAAAGAAACACATTGAATTGAGACACAAATAATGTGTAATTGTCAGACACGCCCTAGAAAGTAGAGACTCTGAAATGAATGCATGTTATTGGTAGACACTCCCTAAGCAAGCTCTTTAAAATCTTCCAGTTGCCCCGCCCCCTTTCCCCACACCTGCTGTAGTAAACAAACAGAGAGGTCTCCATTACAATTTTCAGTTTGGAAGTAAAAGAATCGAATGTTCCCCATGGAAGAAGAGCATAGTTGTCACTGGTTGTCTGGGAGTGGAAATAGCTGACAGCTGTGACAGACTAATTTGTGACAGTGACAGTTCAGGTGAGTTACTTTGGTGTGCGAGTGTGTGAGAGCATGTCGTGTTGCAGTGGGGAACTGCCCATAGATCCGAACGTGCTTGCGGTTAGGTTTAGGTTAGGGTTAGAGATAGCAGTGTGCGTGCGTGTGTGCACACTGATGCTTGTGTGCATTATGTTTGATATTTGAAACGGACCATAAGGTGCTACTGCAGTGCTGACTGTGCATGCAGGGTGATGGTTCCTAAATACTGTACAATAGGCTACATGTATTATACAAAAACATTTGTTGTTGTTGTTGTGGTATGTGTCACAGATTCGGCACAAACAAGGGACTAAGTTATTTTCGCTCCTATGCCACCAAAATGTGGAACGCCCTACCAACAGTCATTAAGACATGTGAATCCCTTGACTCCTTCAAAAACCGCTCTCAAAGGGAACCTACGGTTGGCTGCAATTCGAAACTGGCCTCTGTAAAATCTGAATCCCCCCCACCGCCCCCCTTCCTTTTCCCCTCACTGTATGTGTATCTTTTCCCTTTTTTTTTTTTTGTATGTCTCTAAATATTTTGATTAATTGAACAATGTGGACCCTGTTGTAAACAAGTGTAATGCTTAATTGGGTCGTCCACTCACAGTTAACAGTCTCTGTATTGAGTTTGTGCTTGAAATGTACTGTAATTCTACAAACTGTTAATAATTATTTCAAGCAATCAATCAAACAGGCTCACATCACCAACTATCCTTGTATGAAACCTCATACTTATTGAAAGTGATATTACAACTTGAATAGTGAATAGCACATATATTTTTATTTTCTACATAATCTTTATAATTTATTTCAAGGCTTTCCCTAGTAGCAGTAGAAGGATTCTGTTTTATCAATGTTTCTGAGCTGGAAGAAGCATGATTTCATAACCCTTGTCACCTGACAATTGAAGGACAAGTCATACCTACGTAAGTACGTATGTGTATGTACAGTTATGTAGATTATGTCTACTGTATAGTACTCTTTCTTTTGTAAGTTCAGTTCTACCGTCATCTATTTTACAGTATCATAACATTTAAAAGTACCATATTCATGAAACATATTTAAAATATTTTTGTGAAATCTGAAGGATGTGTACACTGCACACAAGCTCCACCTGCACAATGTAGAGTTTGGTATAGAAGCAATTGAAAATACAAAATTCAAATTAATTTGAGTACGTTGTTGACACCTCTGAGTAGCTCTGTGGTCGAAAATCTGCCAACTTATGTCATTTAACTAACTAAACTGCGGCCCTATTGACTGTGGCTGCCTGGCATTGAATTATGTTCAGTGAGACAGTGACTGTATACCTGGCTCAGACATGCTGGACCCATAGGAGGCCTTAGCTATATGTTTCACCAGTTTCCACCCTCAGGGGGGCCTCCGAGCTACGACTGACCGCCAGACGTCATTCAACCCCCCACCACCCTTGGCCCTCTCTCTCTCTCTCTCTCTCTCGCTGCCTTGCTCTCTCCCACGCTGTTAAGTTACACCTATTTCCTGTTCATAACCTGGGTAAAATGTGCGGCATTTGGAGGTATTTTGGCATTTGGTCATGAAACGGGCCTCCAGATTCCTATGGCCGCCCCTGAACCCCCTACTAGAACACAATAGGTGATCTGGGGCTGGCTAATCCCCCCCATAGTTGGAACAGCAGCATTTCACTACTATGCACCAGTGTACCACAGACCTGGAACAACATTCCAGGTGGTTACATTAGGAAATCCCCAACCATACCCCCAATGATGTTTAATAACAGATAGGTGCCTGCCTAGGTCTTGCCTGAACTGTCACTTTTTATTATTTATTTTATCAAAGGTGGGAGTTATTTGTTCTAATTTATATGCGTCTTTATCTTATTTTAACACACCCCCACAGGGAGTGCAGTGCCCGGTGTCGAGTCCGTCGGACCCACGGTTGTCCATAACCACCACAAAAGGCCTCTGCCCGGGCTAGGGACAGGGCCCCTGCCCAGGGTCCATATATGGAGCTGGCCTGTAATGACATCACAAATATGTTCTGACATCTCCATATTTTGGCATGCCATATGGAGCTGGCCTGTTCTGACATCACAACACTTCATATTTGGGCATGCCTGACACAGAACTCCATTATGCAGTATAAGAATAAAGGGACACAGACACAGAGAGACAGATACGGAAATCTCCATATATGGGCATAAAAGGGACAAAGATAGATGGGTGGAACAGGTAGTCTGACTTCAGCCGGGCTCTACAACCAGGCACCAATTGATGTGCCTTGCATTTGTGACAGGATATGGTATAAGTATTTGGTTGTGTATGTTGCGTGACAGTATATGATTTGACAACATTCAGCATACAGATAGTCAGATAGTTTTGGCTACAGTTGGTAGTGAGTTGTGGTGACTTTATTAGTTTATTTCTTTCTTTCAGACACTCAATGCTTATGGTGTTCCTCCCAACCTACTCTGGACCCTATAGGGGCCCCGGTGGCATCCCGGAAGCAGGAGTGGGAGTCAGTTGTGTCCACACCGGCCACACGTTGTCACTGCTACATGTGGGACCCAGAAGAGAGAGAAGGATAACACCTGCGACGTCACGCCAGCAATGGACCCTGCTGAACAGACTGTGTACTGGGGCTGGCTGCTTCAAAACATATGAAGAAGTGGGACCTGGCAGACAGCGCACTGAGCGCAGCATGCAACGGTGTGGGGGAGCTTGAGCAGTCAGCAGACCACATAATCACCACCTGTCCCCTGTATAGAGACCACCATTGGAGGTCGGCCTCTTTGCTGTGGGACCTGAGACGAGGGCGTGGCTGCATGTCATTGAGCTGGACAGCCGATGATGATACACGAAAGAAGAAAAGGTACAAGAGCCATGGTGACCCCAAGGACTGTCTAAAGAGGACAAGAAGCGAAGACCGTAAGGGCGCCGCCATGTTGCTCACATAGTGCTCCATGGAAGGAAAGAAACATGCGCAGTTGAGACCAAGGAAGCTGAACGAGGAAGTGATGGCTGCATAAAGCCTATTGCGCATGTTTCTTTCCTTCCATGGAGCACCATGTGAGCAACATGGCGGCGCCCTTACGGTCTCCGCGTCCCGTCCTCTTTAGACAGTCCTTGGGTGACCCCAGACAGCAACAGTGAGGAGTTTGACATCCTGGCAGGGGTGTTGCAGAGGGACACCCTCACTTGCATGGAGCGCTCTGAATGGCATGGCCATGTGTGGAAGTCCAACCCCTCCACTATAAGCTCAGCTTCTTCTCAGTTCCTCCCACTAGGGCAGGGAAGTACTGGCAAGCTGGTCAGATGTAAGGAGGGTCGGCACCGGCTGGAGACGAGACGGCAGCTCTACCTCTCTGTCCATGCAGGTTCCAACGTTTGACCCTGGCCATCACCTACACAGCTAATTAGAAGATGGCTCAAGGTAGGAACATTTTTGTTTTTGCTGGGTCTGTGTATTTGATTTGAATTTGAAAATGTCATTCTTAATTCTGTTTAGAACCACACCAACACAAATATTTCTAAGTTTTAATTGCGACCGTAGGCGCAGTTTCCTATGAAAACCTGCATTTCATGTCAGTCAGTCCGGTGCGCCTCATGACACACTCCATATATGGCCGTCTCCATACTGTATTTGAAAATGTTGATCCTTCCCCACCTTCCTCTTCGATGTCTCCTTTTTGAATGATAACTGTCCATTACCTGTCCATTACCTGTCCAACTCTAGTTGTCGCAGCCGGCGACAACTAGAGTTCTCAACCGGCCCGAAAATGAATGACCCGGCCCTAACTGGGCCCTAACTGGGCTGGCCTGAGGCCCCACCTGGTCTTACTAATTAACACACATTTTACGCCCTACCCGGCCTGAAAACGTCGCTTGACTCGCTTGTTGCCCTCAGGGAGTCTTACTGGTTAACCTTTTCTAAAATACGAGTATTTATAAAACGTTTTCCGAATTTCATTTATCAAATATTAAAATTCAATTTAAAGTACACAGACCTTGCTGCTGCTTGTTTTGTATGCTGTTTGTTATACTAATGTGATTCAAGCTGTTGTGCTATTGTTGCTGTCATTTTGGCCAAACGTATTCAGCGTCTGTTTCTGGCTCTGGAATTGAATGCTGACGTGATTCTGCAGTCTGTATCTTGTGTTGTGTCTGCTGTTGAAGGTAGTGAGTTGTAACAGGGAACAGTATGGCTCTTGGTCATTCCAATTATCCATTATCATTCTAAATGTTCATTCAGTCTTATAAAGACTGATGTGGATTTGCATTATGCCTGCTCTTCTGTTGAAGGTTGTGATTTGCAACAGGGTGGCTTCTGCTTTCTTTCTTTCTTTCTTTCTTTCGAGTGAGTGAGTGAGTGAGTGAGTGAGTGAGTGGAACAAATGTGTCAAATTTAGCTTTTCTGACCAGTTCTCTCTATATAGCACAAATACTTCTAAAACTTCTAAAATCCATTGAATAGTTGGCTCTCCATATTACATTTTATCCACATTTGTCAATCCTTTGTGTTTCCCTGTGGAATTTTGAAAGGCAGAATTGCAGTTTGCACTAAAGTAAACGGTTTACAACAACTCCCTTCAAATACATTTCTTCTATCTTTCACCTTGAGTGGTGGCGGGGACAAATTATGCTGGCACTTTGAGACTGTGCACTGCAGTCACTTCTGCATAACGAGTTCTGGATGAAAGCAATGACTATTCAAGCAGACATTCAAGTCAAGCCAAGGCATCAGCAAAGGCCTTGCATGCTTGCTACTTTAGTGTATATCAGAAAAAGCCATGCATGCCACACTGTATGCAATAAACTTGTCAGTCACTAACAGTGTATGAGACCACACAGAAAACATGATTGCTTCTCATCTCTTCTCCTAACTTTATTTTATAGAAAGATATCGGGGGAACGGCGATGCCTTAAAATGATCATAATTTTAGAATGACCATAAGATTATGAGACCAAGAGGCAGAGACAGGGCTATTCCAAATAGATTTTCATCTATGGGAAAAAAAAAGAAAAGGAAAAGTTTTTGAGTGACATCATGAATCAATCGACAATAGCACTGACCCTGCCATTCTAGACACAAATATTGATCGACAGTTTCACCAGCTGTGTCAGTGGTCCCCGTGAGGCTAGACTAAACGAAGGAGCAGAATACCGAAGGTTTAGAAAACCTCAGGAGTGTGTGGGGAACTTGAAAAAGAGGATAAGAGAGTGAGAGTGAGAGTGATACACAAAGGTCACCGCTCCGCTGTTAGACACAGAAAGGTGTGCAGGGAAGTGCAACCATAGAACCATAGAACATTATATTTTCAAAATGTCTTTTGTTTGAGTTCACACCAAATGGGACCCAACTATTTTCTTTTACTATAGAGTAGTCTCAGTAGTGGATCAATATGCAATGAACGCAGGCTCCAGTTTGATGAGAAGTTTGTTGTTGCTGTGTGCATGTCAATTTCCAGAGATAATGATACAGCACTGCATGGTGTGCTTGCTTGTTTCTGCCATGCTTATGTGTCAAACGTCAGTTACAGTATAGGATAGGATAGAGCAACTCAGCTCCCGCATTTGAAGCAATTCGATGCGTAGAGGCACACCAGAACTGTTGAGGGATGCCAAGTCAACAGATCCAATTCCTTTCTTATGGACAGCAGGAGACGGGGCCGCACTGAGAATGATGCATACGACGTGGCGAGTTGACGGACCAACCGCCATATATATGCGCCATTTACCATTTATCTAAATTAGCATGACGTTGCTCAATTTCAACTTCATGTGCACGCACGCACGCACGCACAAACAGAGGGAGAGAGAGAGAGAGAGCATGACATTTTCCACTTTAAATGATCAAAACGTATCCACATAATGTAATTGTACATACTTGCATACACACAGAGAGATACTGTACATGCAAATACATATTATGTATACCCACATTGTGCAGTGTAGACACCCATGAGGTTAAAATTAAGAACCAGGAAGTAGGAACCGGACACGTAGCATCTACAAGCACCTCAACCTTACTGCGACCAATCCATGACCAACGTACAAGTCGTACATAATATTTATATTCACTTCTTAGTACCACTGCTGTTCTTTTTTTTGTAGACTTTGCATTGTTTATTATTACTGCAATTCTATATTATTACTTATCTTATTTGCTCTTGTTTTACTATTGTTGGCTGTGTTGAGGAACAAAAAACTAATCTGGAATGGAAAGGGCCATCCAGCAGAGCACAACTCAAGCGTGTCTGTAGCATCAGTCACGCACATGTGTCTTAGACTGCAGATTGATAACGTTGAGGCAATCACAGAGAAGCAATTCTGCAAATTGTCTGCACAGGTGGAGGGCAATCGTATGCAAACATGCATTCATGTGTAATACTGCTGCCAAAATACTGTTATTCTGACACCAATGAAGAGAAGATATTGGCAGAAAAATCTGCCAACGGCAACTGAATAACTGGGCCGGCAGTGGATATGCGGATATGAGTGGCCGTCAGAGCACTCCGGATGGGAACCATGAGGTTCGATCCACGGGCTCCCCCAGAGTTAGTGTAGAAGTGTCTTTGAGCAAGATTCTGAACCCCTAATTGCTCCCGATGTGCAGCTTGGTGCCTTGCATGGTTTCCTGCCGCCATCGGTGTATGAATGTGTGTGTGAATGGGTGAATGTTGGATAAAAGCACTGTATAAATGTACCATTTACCATTTACTTGCATGACTTGCAAACAACATGGCAAGAAAGTTAGTCGTGTGTGTGTGTGTGTGTGTGTGTGTGTGTGTGTGTGTGTGTGTGTGTGTGTGTGTGTGTGTGTGTGTGTGTGTGTGTGTGTGTGTGTGTGTGTGTGTGTGTGTGTGTGTGTGTGTGTGTGTGTGTGTGTGTGTGTGTGTGTGTGTGTGTGAGTGTGTGAGTGTGTGAGTGAATTTTTATTTTCGTGTCTTGTCGTTAAGACCCATCCCTTACGGGATTATAAGACACCAACAATATAAATAAACAATATCACGTTCACTTCCCACACAGAAGTTACACAAAGTATTTGATCAAAACAGAAATAAGCATTATCATAAAATAAAATAAAATAAAATACATCACATATAAGTTTTCTTTGTCCGTATGTCCCAAGCATTCTCTATATATTCTGTGTGTGTGTGTGTGTGTGTGTGTGTGTGTGTGTGTGTGTGTGTGTGTGTGTGTGCGCGCACACACACACACGACACGTGTACAACTATACATAATATGGAGTTGAAATTGTTAGTTTGGATTAACATGCATTTTGATGTTATGGTTCATTTTAAGCTTTCATTTACAGCCAACATTGCTGTTTTATATTTGGATTTCCTGTCGAAGAAAATACCCATCTTGTCACCGGATACAAAAACTATTAAGAGAGAAAAGTATCTCTCTCTTTCTCTCTGTGTGTGTGTGTGTGTGTGTGTGTGTGTGTGTGTGTGTGTGTGTGTGTGTGTGTGTGTGTGTGTGTGTGTGTGTGTGTGTGTGCGCGCGCGCGTGCCTCTCTCTTGCTCTCATACATACAGCAGTTATTATCAAGCTTTTGGTAATTCCTGTTTCTATAGCAACACGAGTAAAGTCATCCTCTGGATGTACTGTCGAAGGAATGGAAGGAGAGAACCAGTGACTGAAGTGTCTGAACGTTGAGGCAGTTCAAGGAGTTCTGACTTCACTTTTCCAACCCCCCCAAAAAACAAAACCTGAGTTACATTTCATTAATCTCACTGAGGAAATGTGCCCCATCCATCTGTCGTAACTTTTGGGTGGCACTACGGTATATCTACAAGCTCAAAACATGTTGCAGAAAGTGATGCATTGTGCGTTTGTCGTTCGGCAGTGTTTAGAATTGAGACGTTTTCTCTGGGTAAGACATCTCAGACAATGAATCATGAAAAAACGTATTAGCCTCAGTTTACTGTGAGGCATCCGTGCAGTTGAAAACAGATGGCAACTCTTACAATCCTATAATTAAGACAATGCACATTAATTGTGACATACAATAAGTAATAACCTATGGATAACCCATAACACCAATGTGAAAGAGGGGGGCGCCTATTAAAAAGGGATTTACAGTAAGACAGTTAGGCAGCTAGGCCTATAGTGATTCATACATCAGTAATGACTTGTACATTCTACATTTTGCTTCTGGTTCCCCACCATGTCATTAGCATAGCCTACACAAATGGATTCTCCAAGACTGGATTGGATCCTGAAAGTGGGTCATAGGAAGAAGTGAGTCCCCAATTTATTCTGAAGAATCTACTCTAGCATCCAAAGCTTCTGGCTATGCAGTGTACATCTCAGTGTCTCTGCAAACGAAGGCAGCTCTTGATAAACTGTGTCCTTTTAAGTTAGTCACAAAGTTCTGAGATCACAGTTTCATCCTGTAACACAAAATAAAAGAAAAAACAAAAGGTTGTATTTGCTGTAATATTTGTTATCCAATGATATGATCCATCGGTTTCCTGCTGATAAACCTGTAGTCCAAGTAGGGAATGAGACATTACGCCAGGTGAAGGAGTTTAAGTATCTCGGGGTCTTGTTCACGAGTGAGGGGAGGACGGAGTATCTGAGCAACGCGGGCGGTATTGCAGTCGGTATTGCATTGTATATCGCTGTACGATGTATGTTGTGACGAAAAGAGAGCTGAGCCAGAAGGCAAAGCTCTCTGTCTATTGCTTAATCTTCGTTCCTACTCTCACCTATGGTCATGAAGTGTGGGTCATGACCGAAAGAATTAGGTCACGGAAACGAGCGCACTAAATTAGTTTTCTCAGATGGGTGGCTGGCATCTCCCTTAGAGATAGGCTGAGATGTTCAGTCACGTGAGAGAGACTCGAAGTAGAGTCACTGCTTGGAAAGGAGCCAGCCCAACACACACCGGGTGTGCAGCGACACGGCACAGGCGTTGCCACGCGTTAACGCCTGGAAAATAGAACAGTGGTGTATCGGAGCGCCAGGCGAGGCGTCAGCGCGCGTCGGACGCCGCCGGTGTGGGATAGGTTCATTGAAAATAAAGGAGGCAGCTGTTTTGACGCGCGGCGTTCGCAGACGGTGTGTGTGGGGCTTTAGTTAGTTCGGGCGTCTGGTTAGGATGCCCCTCAAGCGTCTCCCTAGGGAGGT
This sequence comes from Protomyctophum parallelum, assembly GCF_964188405.1. NCBI lineage: Eukaryota > Metazoa > Chordata > Actinopteri > Myctophiformes > Myctophidae > Protomyctophum > Protomyctophum parallelum. The sequence continues at coordinate 23,332,601 of NC_139715.1, read as the reverse complement.
CCTCAAGGCACGTCCCACTGGAAGGAGACCCCTGGGCAAACCAAGGATGAGTTGGAGGGTTTATATATCCAAACTCTGCCGGGAACGCAGGGAAATGTGGAGCTCTCCGGTGGGTCCCACCCATAGAGTATAAAGAAGGATAGAGTCAAATGTGGATGTGCAACCGAGCGCTCAATGTTAAAGCCCAGCTGCACGGGGTTTCCTCGTCATGAATCCACAGGTCCGCCTGCAGTCCTTCCTCTTACCACTAGGGCCCAGTGCTTCAACCTCACTGGCCCCTTGGTCGCACCCCCCTGCGACCCGATTACTAAGGTTGAAGATGGATGGATGGATGAAAGTATGCTTTACCAGTATATCATATTTTATTTTACTCTCTTTTGTTTTTGTTATTCACTACATGAATCATGGTATCCCTATTCCTGGCATGTCTTTTTTATTGCAAAAATAGCATATCTACAAGCTCACAATGCACCCTAGGGTGCACCCAGTCAACAAATCATAGGGTGTTAAGTGGTTACATTATGGACAAACCAAGTTGAATGATCTGTGAGATTTTAGCATTAAAAAAATTCTCTTGCTTATTTCCTGTCCTCAAATAACATGACACAGATAAATGCACCCGCTTTCTCAATTTCCCGCCGATATCCTTCACGGTCTTAGTATGCTTCTCTTGTGCATCTTGTTCTCTTTATCTCTGAATAGATTAGTTTCTAAAGGGAATAATTCATAATCGTGTTCCGTTTTCCAAAGCAGGTTTTGAAAACGCACGCACACACACACACACACACACACACACACACACACACACACACACACACACACACACACACACACACACACACACACACACACACATGCTAATGCTAATATCCAACACATGTACTGACTGAGCCTGTTGGCAGTCCAGTGACGTCATTATCATCACACACATCTATCCCTCTCAAATGACTCGGGTCACCTTCACAGTTGTTGTGGTGCCATTTTGAAGGCATACCCCATAACTGCCTGTCTTGCAGTTGCGAGGATGTGCACTCCTAAGAGGCCTTTAAGCATGCAATTCCAATTGGCGCGCGGTTGATTGGATGTTGTGTTCATGTCAGAAATAATAATTCTACTAATTTTGTTCCGTCTTTCATTGTGTTTGAGATTGAAGCCCAAGTAGTACAAGAAAACAAGAAAGCTGCAAAAACTGCCCTTTTGTGTGTTCAGTCTTTAATGCTTTCTGTAAACCCCCCTGTATTGTTGTATTAATAACTTATTGGTTTGTGTTTGTAATGTATTTTATGAAGAGAGGTAGCCTGCACACCATTTTCCAGGTGAAAAATGAAAATGTCTCTACTTCTCTTCATATTCGTTTCATTGGCCTATAGCACCCACCGTCGATGTGTGTGTGTGTGTGTGTACACAAGTTATGGTATCTGCTTTGTATTGTATGCCATGATTGTTAAATGAAGACAAAACAGTTATAGTTTGATGGTCATTTTGTCACATGACGTGCTATACATCCTTTGTACCAAATTAGATAAAATGTTTCTTCAACAGTGACATTTAGTGACATACATAGCCTTATTTGTCAGATGTCCCTCAATATGTGATTCGAATGTGGGGGGTATTGGATGCTGTGTTTATCATGTAACCTTTTAAGTCAGAATGGAATATAAAGCATGTTTATCACATGGATATGTGAATTCCAAAAATAAAGCTATCCTGGGGAAGCCCTCTCATCAGCTCTATGATGAGCTAGCGTTAGCGACCAAGGCTTTGCCAGGGGGTGTGCCAGGCCGATGAGTCAGTGCCTGAATGTTCAGCCACTAGCTGACTCATCCCCCTTGGACACCACTAAGGAACTTGAACAGTCCTTTGTGCCAGTAGCCAACCAAGCTTGACCTCCACATGAGAGCTTAAGACCTGCACTCTCTTTTCTTTGGGATTACTGACTGCTGCTTTAGTTTTATTGACTCCAGCATCGACTCTGGCACACTTGTACATGGGTTCACTAGGATGTATGAGAGGCACTCATACACTCATTGTTTTTACTCTTTAGACTGCACTGTATATTCATTCACATATTCATAGTTGATCGATACTGTACTTATATTTTACCCAAATATTCACTGTTGACACTATACATAATATTCATGCTGTTGATAGTCTGTACTGTATGTGCGTATATACATTATTTTCATCATTCGCTAGATAGAATATGGTGATAGACTGTATAGTACATTTATATTTATTCAAAGACCCAGAGCAGATGTCTTGTGTCTAAGCCTACAGTACTTTAATTTTATTTATATTTTCTATAGGCTCTTTACTCTTACCTTGTTTCACTCTTAATGCTTTTGCTACCATGACACCTGAATCCCCCCTCCGGGATCATTAAATATTTATCTCGTATCCAGTAAGATATATACAGTAACAGTATTACTTTGCATCTGCTGGGACGTGATGTCTTTTCTTGCAAAAGTGTGAGGTACTCTGCCTTCATTTTTCTTTATATACTTTGTCAGGGGTCAAGCACAGAGTTTGTAGGCACACTATGTATTTGCTAGTTTTGTTATTCTTCAGACACTTTTTGCCGTTCTGGCATAACCGCTTTTTTAATATATAACTTTACAGAATGGTACAGGGCCATTCTAAACGGTAATGTACTCTGTACTGCTGTGCAGTGTGTAGAACTGACTGAGAATAAATAAACCAAATGCACCTCTAATCGGACGTTGAAAATATGGCGGGTTCACATCGGGGTCGTACCTGCCGGCTACTCAATAGGCTTGTGCCCTAATAAAATGCCCACAGAGTGTGCAGGGTGTGGATCGACTACTCTGCTCTATCACAACGTTAGATAAATACAAAGATGCAAAGCTTTACAGTGTATTTGTAGCTGTTGTAGCTTTTGCAGCAGCTACAAACATCTTTGCATCTTCATGTCGCTGGCTTCCATTGTTAATGAATAGTAGCTTTGCCTTTGCATCTGCCCATATGAACGACTTTAGCCAGCACCAGATTGCACATTAACTCTGTCTGCAGCCGTAGCCTACGAGGCGTTCCAACAGATACAATGAATTACTCACCTAATGCAGCCGGTTCCATGTTTAAGTAATTCCAAAGTGACATATGCATATTTTTCATATCATAAATAGTCACTAACATGGGTTAGTGACTGAACGGCATCATAACAACTTTCCCTTTCTGTTTAAACAACTGCTTGTTTTGATTAGTCAACACTAATTTTATTTTAAATAAATTCCTATCTCAGGCAGCTCTCGGTACGCATAAGCGCCTCACATGCCGCGTAGCAAACATTTTGACGACGCATGGCGCATGGCATGCGCACCGCTTATGTGCACCGCTGAATATAGGTAAGGTTTTGCCCACTTTATCTGGCTCACTCTATAGGCTACAGTAGCATTCCAGTTCAGCCGGTGTAGCATCAGCACTTTTGATCGCCTGGTGCTTGTCCTAGTCTGTTGTAGGTACCTGCCAGGCTGCCACACACTTTGTGCAATGTTCTGTTGGAACTGAGATTCACACTTTTTCCTTGTAGTGCTGCTTTGCTTTGATTATTTTCTGTTCCAGTTCTTTGTGTATAGGCTAATTGTAATATAAATGTATATGCTGGTCTAACATTACATATAGCTAAGCAAAATGGAGTGATAAAGAAAGGGAATGCTTCTGTGGGCCATGTGGGTGAGTGCCTGTGAGGGCCTGTGTCCTATAGTGTCGATTTAGTCGATTAAAACTGTGACAAAATTGTACCCACGAAGATGCAATTTTGACGACAAAATCTTGTGGTATTTAGTCGACTAAAACGAAAACCTTTCAGATGACTATAAATATGACTAAAACTATATGAAATGTTATTCCAAAGACGATGACTAAAACGAATCTGCTGTCGCCCCCCCCCCCCCCCCATTTAAAGCCTAGTTAAAACTGTAAGATGAGCTAAGGCTGCACGGCTCTGATAGCATTAATACTCAATGTATCGGCTCATTGACAGGCGTCCAGTGTCCATGGCAACGGTGTGAGTCGCTAGACATTTCAAGAGGTATGAGCCAAGACAGGCTCCGCAGTGCCGTGTGACGTTCCAAATTGCGTCAAGGGCTTAACCACATGGATCCTAGCAGTGTCCCTATTCTGGGCATGTGATAATAAAAATAGCAGATGCACAAGCTCACTATGCAGAGGTAGGGTCTTTAAGAGGGCTCCCGTCGGGACGCCACTAATTGTTACTGCAGTGGCAAACATAAGGCGAAACATAAAGCACTATTAAAGCATTTTCACGTGCAAGGGTTGCAATGGCATTGCAAATGTGGTTTCGTGAACACGGCACAACCCGCATGTAGCCATGCTTCTTTCTTAAATCAAGTAGTCAACTCTGAACTCTGATCTCATTTACATTTTGAGCGTTAAATAAAGGTTGAATACATTTATAGTATGTATAGCTGGTGTGATTATAGGGTACAAAGAGAAGGTCTATTTGCTCTGTGCACACCTGACATTTCAGACAGATTATACTTTCAAGTCAAACCATTGATTTTTCTTCATCAACTTTGTGTCTTTCTGCTGTCAACGTTGGCAGCATTAGTAATGTATTATTGTATCTGTTCCTGTCACTCCACTAGGTTACTTAACTGCTCTATTTCTCAGCCATGGATCACAATAAAACTTTCATTTCAGAGCTTAGGCGTTCTCTCCTTGGGGTCTTTTTCGCCGTGTCTTATTGGCACTTATTATAAGTCTGCATGCATGGCTTTTATGATGTCGACAGGACGTCCCCCTGTAAACAGACAACGCATCTAAGGAACATCTTAGCATTCATCATGTGGTGCACCTGAGCCTGGCACAAAATCAAGGGACTCATGCATGCTTTTTATATGGCTCTTTTCTCAGAACAACCGCAAGAACAAGAAGTGTTCAAGTCTGTGAACGATGCCCAATGTCTTGAGGAATTATTTGGCATTAATAATGTGCATGCCTGGTGCTACGGCCATCTTACTGCTTTGGTGCAGGGGATCCCACACTTCTCCATGCCACAGACCCACAAATAGTAATAGCCCCTGGCTTTGTTCCTCTTCTTTCGTGTATTGTCATATTATGTCCGGCTCAACGTTGTGTAGCCATACCTTTGTCTCTGGTCCCCTGTTGAAGAGGCCGGCTTCTTAACCCAATCTGTGCTTTCCTCGAGATCTCTTGTGGAAAGGTATTAAGGTCACCTGGGCCATCGACGAGAAACACGAGATTTGATTAAAGATTATTTAAAAATATATATTTACCTTTTTTTTTTTGTTGCCTCGGTTAGCTTCCGCGGCTAGCATCCATATAGGCCTCTCATTGTAGAAACGGCGTACATGATAATCCGCCGTACACGTGCACACACACGTGTATTTTATTTTATGTATGCTCAGAATTGCATAACATGCCATGTTTATATCCTATTATTGTTAATCCAAGCCGCGCTGATCAACATCGCTGCTATGTCAATGATGGTCTGTCCGTTCCCTCGGCTTGCCCTAGCAAAACAACACTAGATCACTCGTTTTCTAAGCTTATTTCACGGATTTTGCTGGCACTGGCGCCACCCTCTGGCCTGGAAAGCTGTGCGGTAATGTGGCAAGGTGGTCTGTATAATGTTGGAATGGGGACTTCTGCTCCAGATCTGGCTCCGTTGAGAAAAATATAATATAGCTTAACGAATCTCACAATGTGTTGCAGCATTGCTATTTTCACCAGGTTAAAACGTGTTAAATGGCCACAATAATCTTAAATCAATCTATACACTGAAGTAGTCTGACTGCACCACCAGGCTTACTAACGTGGGATTTGTGTAATATATTATTCCCTGGATTTTTTGTCAGCCCCGGATGCAACATTTGACAAAGCTGCTGTTCCTCAGTTGTGCATCTGTTCATAGGCAGGTGTCCTGTTGGCACCCAGAAAGTCATACAGATGGGCATTTCAATTGGCAAGTGGTGAGGGTGCAATATGCATACATGCTCTGCATTTCCTGTCTCTCTCCTTTTCACCACCAGATAAAGTCTTAAAAAGAAAAGAAGTGACAGGGAAAATAAATAAAAGGCATGCAGACTTGAAAAAACACTTCACCAATGTTCAACCTGTGCTCATATAATTGTGCCTCACTAATTATGCTTTATGGTATTATAATATTTATTATACTATGGTACCAATTTTGTCTACTCTGGCTGTGTCTCACAGGAGCGCACGATGGACAGCTATAAAACTAGAGACTTTAAATTCCTGCTATAATAGAAGCTATTGTTCTCACATTAATTACCAAATTACCAAACCTGCCTACCGATGATGTCGGTAGGCAGGATCGATTGGGCTAACGGGACATCCACTGGGAGGCGGGTTGCTGAACTGTCCACAGCCCTCTGAGACACAGACCGAGTAGACAAAAATAAATATATATTTTCTACCATGAGCCAAATCTCTTACGTTTTGTCTTTCAGCACATGGGCTGCACACACTCACAGTTGGCAGATTACTTATACCTGCAGACCATCTATTGTTAAAATTCCCCCTACACAGTACAGTAGTGTTGGATCTTTGCAACCCACGTACAGCAACCATTCTATCATCAACATA
>NC_139715.1:23278492-23318492 GCF_964188405.1 Protomyctophum parallelum | reverse complement strand
CATGACAATCACGGCTGCCACAGCAGACGCATTGATCAAATTCCTCCATGACTTTGCAAGTAAACAAGTCTACGGGCATGTGATAAACATATTATCTGCCATGCAGGCATTTATCGTAACCATCAGTAACTGGCCCAGCTGCATCAGATAAACACTGCCCCTCAGGCAATAACAAATGCCTAGGTAATAATGCACTCTCTCTCTCTCTCTCTCTCTCTCTCTCTCTCTCTCTCTCTCTCTCTCTCTCTCTCTCTCTCTCTCTCTCTCTCGCTCTCGCTCTCTGCCCCCTCCCAAAGTTATATGGACACATGCAAGAAGATTTACTTAGGGCCATGAAACCATGAAATGTTCTATATAACAACACGATAAGTCATCATTGGTGATGTCAGTGCTAACATGCATTTCTCATCTAAAAGCCTGGTGCAGAATGCAGATAGAGCCATCTTAACAAGCTATAGGGGCATCTGGGGCCAGTATGAATATAGGACATCTTCTCCTCAGTGCTACGTCAGGGTCAACTTGAACCATAATGGTAAATCAATACCCCCTACCTCGCAATGAGCTGCTGCACTCCTCACCTCTTCCTTTCTTTCTCTTTCACTGCCTTTCTCTCTCTCTCTCTCTCTCTCGAATCTAGAATGTCTCTAATTTAATTTTTTCCTTCCCTTTAGTTAGTTTATTTTTCTTCTTTTTTTGTTTGCTGCATGCTGTCCGATGAATTCACCCGTGAGGGCGAATGTATTTTTTAAATTAAATGCGTTGTGATATAATGTCAAGCCAGGGGAAAGCAAAACACAAATCCTGCACAATGTATGAGTCTCACACATTCAACAGTTGAATGTTATATACTTTACCTTTTACCTATTCCACGAAAGATATTGATTGAGTGTTGAGGCAAAGAGGATAATATGGATTGCTTTACATCCGCTTAGATTAGATTTGTATGATTGATCAATGCATGTATTTATGCAAATCAAATTAGATTATACTACAATATATCAGAATTGACTATACACTTTGGGGGTTGGCAATGATAAGTATAGCAATATTCACAATACTTTTGAAGGATTTCCTTTCAAACACAGCATCTCAATATGGCATTATATCACTGCTTTCAACTGTCAGTCAAAGCCTTACATTTGAATGCAGTGCACATCTGAAATAACTTTCATGAAAACATCTATATAGTCTATTTTATTAACTAGAGATGCCCTGATACTGTATCGGTATTGGCCCTTGTTGGTCATATCGGTATCGGTGAATATGCCAGTCTAACCACTAACACGACACAGGGGTAAGGGGTTTACACTATGGCAGGTAAATAAAATGTTGGGGCATGTGGAGTTTGCTTTCAAGTTGCCCAAACTGCAACATTTGATTGAGGTGTCTAACAGCATGAGATAAAATAAGTAATTTAATTTTTTATTCTATTCTCTGGTATCGGTATTCGGTGTCTGTATCAGCTAACACAGAAATTGTGGTATCGGGATCGGATTGGGGACATCCCTAATTTTAACCCTGAGGCAGGTTAGGGATAGGCTTGGATTGGGGTTAGGTTTGGGATTTACGTGGATTAGGGAACATAGGACCGAGGGAACACAGACACACCCCGATTAAAGGGTTGGAGTCAATTAAATTAAATTAAATTAAATTAAATTCAAAGGGCTTTATTGGAATGAGAAAACATGCGTTTACATTGCCAAAGCAAATACAATACAATCAAAACAACATGTATGTACAATTGAAAGTCAGAATCAACAATACCGTAAATACATTTCTAAGTATGTAGCAAGATCACTCGAGTGCAGAAATACACACAATGATTAGTCTTTAGGGTGGATTGTGTTCCATTGGATATCCTTCTCCTATCACAGCAGGTCACACATCTTGCTGCTGTGTTTGCACATTGTCGTACTTCACCCTGCAGATATGGAAGTCTTTTGTCATTAGTCATGTTTTCAAAATCTCTAGGGGTGATTGTAACCTGTGGGAAGTATGTGTCTCTGATGTCTTGCTACAATGGACAGATGGTATTAGGAAGACTGTGGTGTGGCTTGCGAGGCTAGACACACAATGTTGCTGCTGTGCTTTTCTTTAGCCAGACAAAACAGTTTAAGAACAAATTCTCAATTACAACTGCAGCCTGGCAAAAGGCAAGGCCTGTTGAGCGAGAGGCAAAAAGGAATAAAATGGACAAAACGGTAGCAAGACTGTAAGCATCAATCACACATAAACCAAAGGCCATGCAGTACAGGTTGTCTTTCTATTCTTCCTAGCTTTTTTATTTAGACGACTCTAGACAGGTGTGACACAAGCAATTACAAAAACAGACAGAACTGCATTAAAGTCGGAAGCAAGAAAGTTTGCACGTTGTTTTTCTCCTTGTTTGTGTCAGCTATGCAAGGACTTCACGTCACCACCTTGTCCGTTAATGCAATGACTTTGTGAGTTGTTCAAGTAATCTACACTCACTGGGTTCCTGCAGTGGACAAGGCAATATAAGGTCATATAACAGGCACTATTCATAGCTATAGTTTTCCCACATCAAAGAAAGTATTTCTATCTGACTGATATCTCCAACCTGGTTACGGTAATGGAGTTATTTTTATTGCATTTCTCACAGTGTACTGTCTGCGCGTGACCCTTAAAATAGAGCATCTGTCACATGGCTTGTCAAACATGGTTCATGTCAGTTTGCTTTTGCTCTTTATGAGCAAAAACAAGCCACATACTGTAGATATTTAACCCATTCTGAACGGGCACCCATTTTGGTGTCGGCATCATGTTATGCTTTAGCTATTGAAAAATAGCAGATCTACAAGCTCATATCGCGCCACCGAGTGGCACGATACGAGCTTGTAGGTCTGCTATTTTTGAAAAATCGAAGAGCGACTGACATTTTTAGAATCTGATCTCAGGTCAGAATGGGTTCATCAGACCAGTGTGTGTCCGGCGGAAACCTGGTATGAATCTGATCTCAGGTCAGAATGGGTTAAAATATTCATCATCGTTAGTGAGAGTAGCAGAGTAGCCGCGTTTGAAACCTCGTTTCCCCACCTGGCAAATGTTCTCACTAACTGGAGACCGTGGTTCAGATACAGTCCGGGGGGCTATAGCAGACTCAGGGCTGTCACAATCATGACATCATTTGTACTTTGTAATTTGTAATTGATTTATTGTTACACCAATAATTGTGATTAACAACTTTATTGTGTGTTTTGTTTTTGTCATTGAGCATGATACGTGATACATGATCATTGGAAACATACAGATAATACATTCATGTTTGGCTTTTAGGCTTTGTAAACAGAAGTTGCACATACAGTATACAAAATGACTGACAACATACTTTATCAACACACTCACAACAAACACACTGTGGTGCGACACGTTGCATAATGTAGATCTGCTATTTCCAGTATTATTATTTGTTTATGTTTGAATGAAACCTTTTCGACATGGAAACGATTGTGCGAATTATAATGAATAGAATAGAATCCTAGAGTTACGTTGCAGCGCAATATGGGAAGAAGGAAATTGCGGGAATTGACAGACTCCACTTTAGTTGTGTTTTGGAATGGGTTATTAATTATTAACGGATGGGTTATTAATTATTATTCTATTATGTGTTGTTGCGTGCACACACACACACTCACACTCACACTCTCTCTCTCACACACACACACACACACACACACACACACACACACACACACACACACACACACACACACAGCTGCTTTAGCTGCGTTCACCAAGCGTAGTTGTGTGGCGTTTGCCGTGCGATAGGCGAGATATGTGTTTTTCGGTTTGTTGCTGGTGGCCGTCATGTGTCCTTATTAGTGTAGTCTAGTCAACACGACGTGGTGTTTGTCGATGGTGAGGTGGAGTGTTCGCCTGTCCGGCACAGCAGCCAGAGGGGGAGGGGGCTGAGTTAGGATGAGCTGGTGTGGAGCAGAGGCAGCGAGTTTGGACATTGAGGGGTTGGAAATCATCCCGGTCACGTGGTTCATGTAACGCGTGTGTCACTGTGAAGGCCGTAGACTACAATGCGCCATTGGACTGGCCCCATGAAGTGAACGGAGTTGGCGTAAATCGGCAAAGTAATGGCGATTTTGACGTAGGCTGGTGGTCTTGCGCAATAATGTGTTATTTCATATAAATGGGTATTGCACTGTAAATATGACAGTTGCATGGATGCAAAGTAGTGGTTGATGTCTGGACAGGCATGCTGTTGGTGTTGTGCATGGTGAGATGTGTGCAAACGGTGTGGTTTGGTAGGAGAAGGCGGACAAAGGATGGGGTGTTGCGCTGGCTATTAGTGTGGCAGGATTATGCTAAATCATTTAGATTATATCAAATAATTGCAGTCTGGCGTTTATGTAAGAATTGTGACAGGTCTAAGGAGAGCATAGCTTGTAGCTGATGCCATCGCCCCGATGGAGCTTATAACATCTTCCTTGGCCGGGGTGGATTTCCTTTTTGGCTGAGCACTGACTGTTTCGTCTTCCACATGGGAGACCCTGGTTCAAGTTCAAGGTCAAAGGTGGAGAGAAAATGTAGCAAGAGCAGCTCCGTAATTGAAGCCCAGGGGGGCTAAAATCTCCCTTTGGCCCAGGAGGGGATACTTCAGTACATGTTTGGTCTCCCACACGGGAGATGAAGCTTTTGTATTTTTCTGCACGAGGCCAGTTGCATAACAGGGGACTTTGTCAATGGCTATGGACAAAGGCCCCCATGCAACTGCCCGATGTAAAGACTGCAATAGTCACTGTAACCTGGTCTTTTAATGGATGGTGTTGATGGAGCTTAGTAGGCACACTGTAAACTCTTAAATGTCCACACTATTCCATTGAGTTGCTTGGCTGTCAGTGGTAGCAGTATAGCGCTAATTGGAGATGGGAGGAGGCTGGATGAAAAATTGAGGAGACTGCTATATAGACAGTCAAATAGCTATACAACTTTACCATTTATTATATAGCTCAAGTTCTCTACAGAGGAAAGGGATGGGACGTTTACTTCCGGAATGTCACTGTGACGCGATGGTGTGTTGCATCATACTGCACAGTACTGCTATGTGTAACTGTGAAATAATATTATATCAATTTAAGAATACATGGACTTAAGAACAGCACACTGTGTTGTCACAGTGTGATCCAACGGTCACGGTCTATGACTTGCCCAAATGAACTGCGCACGAAGTGTGCGCTCACAACTTGTTACCGTCTCAATTGCAATAACGGATGGAAAAACAACAACAATAACATCCACATTCCACACCGTTGCGTGCACTTTTCAGACAGCGCTGACAGAGTTCCAATGCATCTCGGAAAATAATTTCCAACTCAATTTAGGCAGATGAAGGCCTGAGCTATCGATCACATGTCGAATAAGTCTCGTGGAGCTTTCAGTAAAGAGCTGTCCGTCTGGCACGGCCAGGATTCATTTGGGCTTCGTCCAATCGTCCGTTGTAAATCTGTGGTCCGAGTGGTCATCCAGCATTTAGCATCAGCCTTTAAAGTCGCTCTGGATTAAGAGCGTCTGCTAAATGCTAAAGGCCTAAATTGTAAAGAAGAGCTTCAACTGACACAAAGGGGGGCCCCCCGACACGAAGGCGAGTTGCAACATGTTGTTGTGAGCGTGTAGGCCAACCCTGGTCAACAGTTCACAGTGCTATAGACTATAGAGGGTGTAAGTGGCTAATCAATCTTCTCCAATCTGAATTTCCACATTCACTGCCAAACCTCCAAATACTACTTAAAACATAACCAATGTCTTGTTACCTAATTGTTCCCCATGAATGGAATGGAGATATTAAGGCCTATTGACTACCACACACTCCATTTTTCTCAGCACCTCCAGCCTTCTACTGTGCACTCTCATTAATTTTCCCAAAGAGGCCTGTCAACTGTGATAGTACATTATCCATTCATCAAGGCATCATACCCAGGCAGTCCTGCATAATAGTGAAGAGAAAAGGTCAAACAGCGAAATTCTGTGTTTGCTACCTAAAGTATGCCATTCAGCATTTTAATTAACAAGCTGCAGCCAATGAAAAATGAATGAGGCAAGGCGAGGAGTTCTGTAGTAAAAGAAGTCTTTGTTTTAAGCCTCGAGGAATACAGTAGAGAAAGTGTGGAATGATAACATACCGAGCCCTAAAATACAATGACAATGCGAGCTTGGGATACCGAGGCAAGATGGATGAGAGGGATTCCAAACGTTTTGTAAAAATGCTTTCCAATTGCTGTGTACCTTATTCTCTTGGCTGTCACAGCTGATTAATTATATTGTTGTTGTGTGTACTGTACAACATCTGACCGCTCTATATTATTTTCTCCTCATGTGGAAACATTTTCCCTCTGATATTAATTGGTTGCAAACCCCATGAAAGGGAATAAACTTCCATTCTCAACAGCACATACATACTGTATGGAGCCAACAATATGGAGAAATGTATAATTCATTATAGCATTAATGTAAAAACTACTAGGTCGAAACCAAGTATATGGCTGTCACGCTGTGCCACGTACAAAACACTGGAGTGCTTTTAAGTTGATACAATAAACGGCAACACTCTGCCGGCCGATATGATATGATATAGTCAGTAATATATTGTCAAGGTTCAAGGTTGTCTTTATTTGTCTCCCTTGGGAGAAATTTGTCTTGGAGACATGGTCACAGCTGCATACAAATAACAGACACGTTCACATACGAAAAGGAAAAACACCATGAAACACCCACATACACAAAACAGAGCTATTGCACACATTCCCTTGATAAAGTGCAACTAGTCAATAAAGTGCTTTTGGCAATCCGTGAATCACATGCAAGGGGTCAGATACAATATTCCGAGCTTGTCTCAACACAGCTTGTTCAAAGATGGCGGGACATGCCCATGATCTTCCCAGCCATGCCTACTCCCTAGCCTACTTATTTGAGATTTGTACTTCACAGTTAGATTGCCAAACCAGCAGCCATGTATGCAGAAGTAGAACACATATGGGGCGGGGCGGCAGTGGCTCAGGAGGTAGAGCAGGTCGTCCAATGATCTATACGGCGGTTCTAAACCCTGCTCCTCCTGTGTACATGTCGAAGTGTCCATGGGCAAGGCACTGAACCGCCACCATTGGGTGTGTGAATGTGGGAAGTGAGGACAGTAGGCATGTACAGTAGTGCATAGAAAAACACTATAAAATGCTATCCATTATTATTACCCTTATTATTATTATTATTATTATTATTATTTTTTGTTATTGTTATATTCACACATATTTGACATAGCACAAAGAACAAAAACAAGATTACATATACATAAAGACATATCCACCGCTTAACTCAGGGGTTCTCAACGTTTTTGGCTGGGGACCCCCGAAAATACTTTGGCAATGTCAATCCCCCCATTACAAGCTGAATGCAAAAATACTGATAAACTAATAAATCACCCGGGTTGAATGAGACCAATGGTCGGAGATATGTACTCGACCATGGTTACGCAAGACCCAGTCCCAGCATCAAATTATGAACAAAAGTTTGGTAGAATAGACCACGTCCCATAGCCTGGAGGGATGACTATCCATGACCCGGAGGTTATTCTATCAAGGCAGATAAAGGAATATACTGGCTAATTTAAATAAAAGTTATGTTCCATTACTGTGGTTTATTGGGGTGCCTGCTCAGTAACCAAGGGAAGTCATACTTCTGAACTATAGCCTGCTCCGTATAGCAGGCTAACTGTCAAGCTTAATTTAGCGATGTCTCAAATCATTTCCAACTGGCAGAGAAGTAGTAGACGATGCCTTGTCCCTCTCTATTTATACATTTTCATAATAAAAACTGCCAAATGAATGAACTGCTTCGCATGCTTTGCCCAGTTTTTCAGAGTTATAGCGAATTTCTCTATTCCAGTTTCATGAAGTGAGACACTTTTGCTCTCTATTGTATCAGCCCGCTCGCTCACAGTGACGTCAGCTGCGTCTCAAATCGTATAATAGACAATACGTTGTGCGTATCTACAGTATTCCCTCTCTATATATATAACTCTTCATAATAAAAAACTGCCCGAATTAATGAGCTGTTTCAACTACCGTATCTCCGTATTTTTGGGAAACTTCCACTCTAAATTGTATCAGACCGCTGCCCGTGTCATATTGGTGGGTAGGTGGGGCACATTCCTATCTGTAAACGTCTAAACCAGTGCACACGAGTTCATTGAGTTCTGGCCACTCATCAATCGATGCAATGCTAATAATTAGCATTGCATTGATTGATGAGTGGCCAGAACTCAATGGGGGTTACAGTGAAAATATGAAATCATATGAAAGGTTACAGTGTGCAGTTTCATAATATGTAAAGAACTGAAAAATGACCATGGCCCCCTTGTATATCAAACTACTGTCCCTGGTCACCTATGTGAGAGTGCAGTCAAGCCCACCCAACACCAACTCAGGAATCTTTACAATTTAAGCATTTAGCAGACGCTCCTAATCCAGAGCGATTTACCGTAATTCCGGGTGCCTGACACAGTGCCCTGCCAACCCCATCAGTCACTTTATTAGAGAAACATACATTTACATTAATAAAATATTAGCACATACTGTACATGTTTTCGCTGTAGGCTACTGTTTATACACTATTTTGCAGTCCACAAGTGCCGTGGCCTTTGGATACCATCTCCAGAGAGCGTGGCGTTTAGATCCCATAGCTCGAGATTACAAGTTAGTAAATGGATAGAGATATGGAGGATACATTTTTCTGATTTAGTGGACCAACTGCACTAAAACTATTTTGTTTGGTATTGTATCATTTGTATGTTGAGGTGCCACTGACAATGATGCACTGTAGCTTTTGTCACACATCACACTACACTGACATTCTCACCCTGGAGCCATCAGGGTATATCCTTGATGCCGGCAGATGCTTGAGAGATTGCCAAGAGCAAAGAGATGAATGCCTATCTACAGTAGGGGCTGCAATTATTAGCTGACTCAGACTTTCTGTATGCGTATAGAGAGAGAGAGAGAGAGAGAGAGAGAGAGTGAGAGAGAGAGAGAGAGAGAGAGAGAGAGAGAGAGAGAGAGAATGAAAAAAGAGCGACTGGGAATATGAGCCATTCCCATTACTCCACAAAGGGCACAAAAAAAGACAAATATCTTCCCAAACTTTTACCCTTGAGTAACGTTTAAAAAGAATTCCTTCGCACACAAGTATGAAGAAACCCAAGTGTTTGCAGTTTGGCAAAGGGCTTTGTGAATAATTGCTGATACCATACAGCGTCGCAGCAGTGACAGAGAGACAGAGATGCACTCTGGGGTTGACAAATGATCACACAAGTCTTTCACTGATAATGAGAGGTGACAGGAATTCAGATCAGAAGCAGCCCTCCGAAGCCCTCTCCCTACTTGTGGGCAGGAAGTCAGAAGGAGCCTCACTGGCTTATTGGAACTGTTTGCTTTCCTTCCTTTTATTTTTTTATAGAGAGAGAGAAAGAGGGGGGGGGGGGGGGGGATTCAGGTACATTAAAGAGGTGATGACATTGAACACAGATGCTGAGTCAGGTTTGGACCTAGAAGGTCGTTATGTGATCAGCATATTTAATTGGCTGAGTCACTCGGGCACCCTGGAAAGTATATTATGAAAATATATATCTTTACATTCATACAATTGAGGGTTAAGTGCCTGGGTCAGCTACAGTACACCAACAGTAGGGAGAGCGGTACATTGGTTTGAAGTTCAGGAGTGATTTTGTCTAAATAGTGAAACACGCTGCAAAGACGATGCATTGGCGTGATTATATCCACTGGCTTCTGACCTGTATAGTAGCACTCAAGCAGAAGACATTTAGTCACGCATGTTTTCTCCTTTCCTTTATTGTTACTAAGTTACAGCGGACCCCAGTGCAATCTATTATAATGGGCTCCCACCCACCAGAGCATGCTAGCTAATAGTTATGAAGCACGCACACGCAGGTTGTCAGAGGGAGTGTAGCGCCTAGGATTGCATTAGATAATTGACACTGGGTGTAAAAATGGGGTTACAAAATGGTGGGATAAAAAAAAAAAAAAAAAAAGGATGACATGAGGTATCATAGTGCACTACACATGTAGAGAAGCAAAGCTGTGAAGCAGTTTCCTACCTATTTTTGTAGATGTATGATATATGAGAGAGAGAGAGAGAGAGAGGGAGAGAGAGAGAGACTTTCTGATTCACTGTATAGTACAGTCCCAATGCAAACACACTGCCTGCGCTAACTACAACAGTATGCTATTCTACTGCAGTAGCCTACCCATAACATTGGTGCTGCACCATATAACATGCATACAGTATGTTAAAATTACATTACGGACACACTGTGCAATATCCAGTAAAACATTACCCATAAAATGGTCCATCCGGATCTATTGGCTGGGAGACCGTGGGTGCAGAGGCGAGTGAAGAGAATTGCTCCTCCCTCCTTTAACAATGAGGTTGGTTGCCAACTACTGGGTACCCTTGAGCAAGGCTCTTAATGCCCCTCCTGTGCCAGTGGAGCTGCCCAGAGACCAAATGGGGACTATTGTGTTTCTAGTGAGCCTCTCCCATGTGTGCACACAGTACGTCTATTGTGTTTAGCCATTTCGGTGTGTAGCACAGCAAATGCAACTGATCTAAAATGTATTCAACTAATATAATAATACCACTCGGGCAATATGTGACATCATGCGGACGCGCCTCTCGGCGGGCAATCAACAGAAATGAAAAGGGATGGAAAAAGTTGATTGGCGCCGGCCGCGTCCAGCGTTATTCTCTGGGAATGAATAAAATGTGATTTTCCCTGAAAGGCTTACAAGTAAACAAGGCTTCAAGTGCATTTACAACCTGAGAGGCAGCCGGCATACCAAATGTCTGCCAGTTGATCAAAGCTGAATCACCCCAAGCCAGGGGAACTGTTTAGACTTTACAAGGCTTCAGTGAGCGTTACACTGATATACAGCAGCAAGGGCAAGCTGAAAGAGGAAAAGATTATATTTCTTTTTACAATTTCAACACTACAACGGCTCTGCTTGATGTGGGTTGTGACTTCCCCTAAAGTAGGGCATTTTGTCTAGATTCTTCCCTTTCATTTAGCCGTATAGTTCCAGTGAACAGAGAATAAAAATGGTCTACTTGATCTAGATTATAGCTTGGGGGAGTACGTGGTCCAATACAGTATAATGGAGGGGAAGGGTTAACTGAATATACATTGGCCTTGACGTGAAGGTCAAACTTAGAAAGGAATTAAAGAAGAAAAGTGAAAGGAAGGGCTTTACAATTAGCAACCCTACCAACCTGGTTTTCTGAGAACTATATTTGGCTGTGCTTGCCGTTAACCTTTCGTCAATGATATTTGGATTGGACTGCCATGCATCTTAATTGCCGGCTTTAATTTTAGACTAGCGCTCTGTAATTGAAACTGTTAATGTCCTCAGCAGGCTCTGTGGGCATAGTGGCAGAGTGTGGATGCATAGCAGTTTGAGAACACTTATTTCTCAGCCAAAGTGTTACTGTACTATACTGTCATTCAGGAAATGGATTTCTACTTTGATCCCTGAAAGAACAAAAGTAAAACTGTCTGTATTGTCTTCTGTCTGTCTTTCTTAGATGAATGAACCTTTCCTAAATATGAAAGGATGAGAATCTTGGGCAGTCTTGCCCAAAAATGCAGGGAGGGCCGGACAGTGACTCTGAGATTATAAATTCACAAAATGATAGTATCATAATTATTCAGATAATAAATAATGTACTTTTCCTTTCGAGCAATGCAAGAGCACACTATAACACCGGAGTCCTCCCTTCCAGACAACCAGATCATAGACTGTCATACTACTACAAAATCTACTACAAGATCTCTGTGCATATGTGTGTGTGTGTGTGTGTGTGTGCAATGCATGCATGTGTGTGTGTGCGAACCATCCGACCAATTGACTTCAAACCTGGCGAGCATATTGCAATAGGTCACCGGTAGAGTTTATCAAATTACTATGGTTGTTACTAGTTAAATCAATGCATCGATGCATGCACCGTGTGGCACCGGGAGCTCCACCTGAAGCTGTTGAGGACAATACCGGACCAGCATATGGTGAAGTTCATCATGGAGACGCTCTCCAACTTCATTCTCCAGACCAGCAGTGGGCAGTGCAGTAGGCTCAGAAGACTGAGGAACGGGGTACCGCAAGGGTCTGTCCTCTCGCCAATGCTGTTCAACATTTACATTCATGACCTACCGGATACATCGTCCAGAAAGTATGGCTACGCAGACGACCTTGCCATCATGTTGAGTCGACCAACATGGAAGGCGATGGAAGAGGGCCTGAATGAAGATATGGGCACCATGGTAGCATACCTTCAAAGGTGGCGTCTACAGCTTAGCGTTGGAAAGACAGTCGCTGCGGCATACCACCTTAGCACCAGAGAAGCAAGGAGGGAGCTTGAGGTGAGTGTCGACGGCAAACGCCTGGAGGTCCAGCAAGCCCCGAAGTACCTCGGCGTGCGTCTGGATCGGACACTGTCCTTCAGTCAGCACCTCAAAGATCTCAAGGCCAAGGTGACATCTAGGGTTGCACTGATCCGCCTTCTCGCTGGAACAACCTGGGGAGCCTCCGCTAAGACGGGAAGCTGCCACCCTCGTCCTGGCCAGGAAAGCCCAAAAGCAGGATTGGCACATCCTGCATGGCACCACCACAACTCCAGCGCCTCCAAGCAGACTCAGGTCTCGTCACCCCTACAACAGGGCAGCACAGGAGATGCTCAACGCCACCCCTGAGGCCATCTCCAGAGATGCATGGCTAGCAGCAGCGTGGAAGCAGGAGTGGGAGTCAGCCGGGCCCTCCCGCATGCATCGGTTCATCTGGGATCCAGGAGCTGGCGCCATAGGAGGAGATGATCTTCCTCGCAAGCAATGGACCACACTGAACCGCTTAAGAACTGGGGTTGGGCGCTTCAATGCATCATTGCAGAAGTGGGGACTGGCAGACAGTGCGGCATGTGAGTGTGGTGCCCCTGAGCAGACCGCCGACCATGTCATCTTCACCTGCCCCTTACACAGACCGCCCTCAGAGGCCAGCCTCTTTGACCTGGGACCAGAGATGCGGGCGTGGCTCCACGACACCGAGTTGGACCTCTAACGTTACACGAAAGAAGAAGAAGAAGATGCATACATCGGATGCTTGTATTTATTTTTTAAGTAACATTACTACGATTCAAGCGTATCATGTGTTGAGTGAACAAAAGTTGATGAATTGTTAACAAGTTTTGCTAGGTGTTTCAGTGGTCTGCTGACCACTGAATATGTCTGCTGTTTGTGAGAAAATTATGAAACTCCGGAGGAGACTTCTGATCATCACGGACGGTAACCAGGTCGCGGTGCCATTTTGCACAAGGCGATATTGATTCCGGGATTGGCCGAGATTATGCCATTGAGGAGAAAGATTGGGAGAAATGCAGAGAAGCTATTGTGAAAACGCCCTTATGGGTTTTTATGGGAGTATGGGTACATCTGTTCGGATCAGTTATCGGTGCCATAAAACAGAGCTCATTTGGGAGTGGAGGCCCTGACAGCCATTTACAGACTCCACAAATCAGCCTGGATTTGATCGTCGAACGAGCGGGACCAAGCTCTGCAGTGCGTCTTTATGGCACGGTTTGGCACCACAGATGAGAGCCTTATTGGCTGTGTGACGTTCTTTGCGACTGAGTCGTTCACAGACGAAAGCATCATCTGGGCCCACGCTGAGGAGCACAACAGGTACGCTAAATGAACATCGATGGCATAATTACAGACTAATTACAGTTTGATAAAATACCACATGATGGGTAGATTATAAAGTCAACACTGCTCCCATATTGTTACTCGTTCTGTAAATAAAAGTAAGCATAAGTAAGCATACCGCACATGTCTATGGATCACACATCCTAAATTAATAACCGTCTGATGAGAGGCTTAGCATGTTGTAATATATTTGGCAGGACCAGTAATTATAAAACTAGGCCATATTGCAATGGGAGATAATTAACGTTAGTCCGTCCCTGGGAGGTTTTAAAGATGGGGGGGAGAAGGAGGCTTTGACACAGTCTATTCAATTATGGCCGTCCCTGTGGGTCCGGAAAACCAGAATATAGAATATCTAAATTAAGCATTCTGACAAATTTCTCACAGACTCTCACATAGCGCAGGTCACAGATGGAAAGGTAATCAGCACGGTATGTGTGCAGAGAACATTATGCATTAATGACGAGCCTTTGCATTTCATATCGGTGGCAAAATCAATGTTCTTCTTGTACGTTTGATGTTTTCTTTTCCCCCCTTCTTTTTTAACAAGGACAGCCTTGCATTTCATGAATCAATCACACTCCATCACCATACACAGCGTGTGTGTGTGTGTGTGTGTGTGTGTGTGTGTGTGTGTGTGTGTGTGTGTGTGTGTGTGTGTGTGTGTGTGTGTGTGTGTGTGTGTGTGTGTGTGTGTGTGTGTGTGTGTGTGTGCGCCTGTGTGTGTGTGTGTGTGTGTGTGTGTGTGTGTGTGTGTGCGCACACAAGCGTGCGTGCGTGCATAGTGTACATGCATTCAAAGGACTATACAAAGGAATGTGTACATGAAGTAACCAATATGAAACCTGCCTATGCTAATACATCATATCAATTAACCAGATCTGTAAAACACGCAGAATGGTCCATTGATGTCACAACACATGTGTGGAGCTGATTACAATTACATAGACATTCCCTACACTTCCCCTGCCTTAATTACAGGCTTGTTTGATATAAATTGTATATGCTCCTCCAAATGATGCTCATCAGCCGATGGAATTAAATCAGGTTGCAATTATGAGCTAAGGTGCCAGCTATGATCGGTTCTTCTGTCCTAATACACCAGAGATATGGACACGATTGGAAAGAAAACCGAGCACTTTATAGCAATAGCGAGTTTCACCAACTCACTCAAAGCTCTGGAGAACAGTGATCAGACGCTAACTGAACAAGTTCCAGCAAACTCAATGTCAGTTTATTATTATTTGCACACTTTCCTTATACATACATAAGTCGATCCAACACTCTGCCTCACCCCAACGGGGTTTGCTTGGCAATGAGTTTTATTTTGGTCTCTTAAACATGCTGCAGTAGGATTCACCACGCAAGCTGTCCTACCTCGGGATGTAGAACATCATAGAACAAGAATTGGGTCACATATATCAACATGGGAATTTGAGACACTGTGATGTTTGACCCTTTATGCTGGCCCCTTCTCGCACCTGAACATCGGATATCTACAGTGTACGCTAAAAAGAATGTCACTGCATGAGGCAGTGTGGTGGGAGGAAACCCTTACATTTCAACAACTAAGGCAGATAGATGTAGGCTACAGTATAAACGCTAACTAGGCTGAGCTATATTAACTGTACACTAAAATTACACTACATTTTGTGTCATGTTCCAGAGAATGCTTAGAGAAAAGCGCACGCACCCACGCACGCACGCACACACGCACACACACACCTCCCACCCAGCAGAATCCACTGAGTGTTTTACCGTGCATTAATCTAGTCCCTCACTGAAAATGATTTAGCGTCATGATAGTGCTTAATGGGGCATATCGCCCAAACTCAACAATTTGTGGACATTTTTGTGAACATGACGTGGTTCTCATGCAGCCAGAAACTTTTCACTCATCAGTGAAAGACATGACACACCTATCTGCCATGTATTTAAATACAAAAGGAATTGCTTGCTCAGTCAAAACAAGCCATTGTATCAATTCACTCAGAGCTGTGCATTGGTCTGAGCACTGAGAAGTCATGGCCTAATAATATATCAAAGAATATTTTATTTTTGCCCCGACGGGAGACGGGCATTGAAAAATCTGATTGTAAAAGCTCATATTAATAATGATAATACCCCTTCTTTAGCATCTATGTGTGTCTAAGCTGCACTGAACATTGACCACGCCAAACAAATTATAGAATGTTATGATATGATTTCCCAAAGCCAACATTGTCCAGAAGTGCTATTTGGGCACATAGGTTATTGTTATTGCTAAAAGCATATTTCAGTGTGGAGCATGACTGCTTTATTTAGGCCATTAATCATGATAGTTAAATCCATTATTTATGCCATTCTCCATCTAAAGTTAATCTTCTAAAAGGTGAGATTTATTTACACCCTTACTAGACAACCATTATCCATGTGTGAATTAAGCAGAGCAGACGTGTATTTCATCTGTGTGACACCGCACTGGGCGCCCTTCATTTTCTCTGAATGTATGGCAACCATGGCTGTTAAAAGCCCAGGCTTTCTATAAGCCCTATGGTTGTCATGAGGAGACTTTTAACCCTCCAAATAATTCACATTTGCTCTGCCCATAAGCTCAAGGTGTGTGTGTGTGTGTGTGTGTGTGTGTGTGTGTGTGTGTGTGTGTGTGTGTGTGTGTGTGTGTGTGTGTGTGTGTGTGTGTGTGTGTGTGTGTGTGTGTGTGTGTGTGTGTGTGCGCACGCGCGCGCGTGCGCGTGCGTGCGTGTGCGACCAAATCTAAGACAGAAACCATAGACTCAGACTTAATGCAAATTATTCAGGTGAATATCTAAACCTCTGTCCCTCTGATAATGAATATTGTGACTGGATGGATACTAGTTTGATGTTGTTCTCAAGATATAGGGCCATATTATCCGGGTCACAATGGTGTGCACATCCCAATTCATGCAACTCATTTGGGTGCAAAGCTCAGAGAAGCATTCCGTGATGCGGCACAACAGTTGGCATTGCATTTCCCAGTAACATGGCATCTCTTGAGGGCACCACAGCAGCTTGATCTGACAGCAAATTAATAGACATAGTTACTGACTAGAAAGGGGTGCTCCGTAGAGGGCATAGGATAACTCTGCCAGGCTGGGTTGCCTAGCCAGGGCTGTGTAAGTCATGGGATACAGCTGTCAGGGCCCAAATGTATAGAGTATAAAGTAGGGCATTAATGTATGATTAAATATGGATTATGCAAGGTTTTTGCCTGACAGCGATGTCTTTCAAAGACAGTGCAGTATAGGCTACATAAAAATGATTGGGAACGGGTGAATTGACAGAAAAGACATGTATGGACACTTTGGACAGGCCCTCAGCTTAGCAGGTGTTTGTGTGTGTGTGTGTGTGTGTGTGTGTGTGTGTGTGTGTGTGTGTGTGTGTGTGTGTGTGTGTGTGTGTGTGTGTGTGTGTGTGTGTGTGTGTGTGTGTGTGTGTGTGTGTGTGTGTGTGTGTGTGTGCGCACGTGTGCGAGTCTGCAACAGGAATGAGGTCGGGCATTCAATGGCTGTCTCCCCTCCCGTGACAGCTCCAGGCTCGCTCTGCTATGAGTCATTCCCCGATGCTTTAGGCACAGTATAGTGTCACATACTGTACACACACAGTCGCACGCTGACACGCACACACACTCGCCCGGCCGCGCACGCACACATAGACACGAGGCGATGGAAGTGCAGGGACCCGGCAGGGGGGCACGGAGGCGCCCAGCAGGGGCGAGGCGGTGTGCCAAGTGGTAGACATTGCTCTGTTCCACCCCAGTAGTGTGCCTTGAGAGGGTCCCAGTGACACACTGTTCACCATAGATTATATATGACTCGCCTAGTGATACTTGTAAATGAGCACATTATGCCACTGTCACTGCACCTCAGCTAAGGATGGCGGTGATGTCTTCAAAATATATATACGTGGTGAAAATAAAAATAAACGCGAACCCGGGCCCCACGTATACTGTACCACGCATAAGCCAGTGTGCTCATGTACATGGGAACAGCACGAACACACACTCGCATGGATGAACATGTCGAACCCACACAGAGTGAGCACACCCACAAACATTCGCCATTCAGCGTCCCCCACCCGAACGCTATATTTACGGCCGCGTGGACGCATTTGCATGCTTCGCAGGTGCATGCGACATGCCGCATTCATGCATTTTGTATGAGGTGCCGTGCATGCACTGTTCAAACTTAATTACATGCCCTGGCAAGCAGGCGCCCACACATCTCATACAACTTTCCAACCACTGGACACTGTGACAAAACATTTTGTATTTGTATTTTCTTGTATAGTATTTACATGATTGTATAAAACCTCAGTTGGATAAACATAGTTTAATCATAGTCTACACAGACTGCACAGATCAGATTCCAATCATACGATATAACTTGATGCTTGACAGCACATAGAATGCTGTGTCATATATAATTTTGTGTATAATTACAGCTGCGCTAGCTGTAATGTCTTCAAAGTCCACAACTTGAATATTAGGCCTTTTTGTCCTGCATATTCTGTTATGTTTTTAATGATGTTTGTTAAAGGACCACGTCACGTCACCCATTTATTTTCAAAGTATCTTCTAGTATATTTTGCTCCTCACTAACGCTTATTAGAAGATGATACCATTTTCTAATAGGTCTGTGTCTCAGAGGAGTGATGAGGACTGTTCAGAAACCTGTCACCTACCAGTGACATCATCGGTAATTCGGTAGGCAGGTCTGGTAATTTCAAACAATATTTCAAACTTTATTGTTGTTCAACTTTTCTAATGCAAGTACGACGGCTTCTAATTCAGTGCCAGTCCAGTTTCTGGACGGTCCACAGCCCTCTGAGAGACAGGGAGCAGGTCATACAGGGTTTATAATCAGGACCAATTAATTTGAAGATAGGTTGAAAATGGATGAAGTGGCCCAGGCGACTGGCAGGGGCACCTATAGGCTGTGGGGTCTAGCCCCGAACCCGACGACCTTTGCTGCGTGTCACTCCACATCTCTCTCCCCGTTTGGTGAAGTGGTCCTTTAAAGCTCTTCACACTCTATTACTGTGATACTTGTAATCAGTGCAGTAAATGCAGCAATTGAATCATGGTCAATGTCCTGGGAAACCCTGGCATGATTTAGATTGTAAAAATCACACCCGTGTGAAGTGAGTGGTGCACCTCTGTGTGGGGGTCCCCAGGGGATGCCCGGAAATTCCAGACCCAGAACGCGCCCAGGGTGCCGGCTCCGTTCCCGGCGAGCCGCCCCGCGTCCGAAATGTTTGAGAAATGACAGCGTTACGGCCTGGGCCGTGGCTCAGCGGTCCAGGCACATTGGCTGGTAATCCATTGTGCCGTGGGTTCGACTCCCGATCCCGATGGCCTTTACTGCATGTCACCAGCCCCCCACACCCCCCCCCCATCTCCCTCCCCATTTCCTGTCAGCCTACTGTCTGTCCCTCCATAAAAAAATATAAAATAAAAATAAACGACAGAGGCCCCGGAACCTCCAGAACCACAGAAACGAGCCCAGGGGGCCAGGCTGGTTCCGGTGGTTCCCGTGTCCGAAACGGCCGAGAAATGACAGAGTTACTGTGTTGTTGGGGTCCCCAGGGGGTCCCTCTACTGTACTGTACTGTCACACCAGAAACCATTTTGTGTGTGTGTGTGTGTGTGTGTGTGTGTGTGTGTGTGTGTGTGTGTGTGTGTGTGTGTGTGTGTGTGTGTGTGTGTGTGTGTGTGTGTGTGTGTGTGTGTGTGTGTGTGTGTGTGTGTGTGTGTGTGTGTGTGTGTGTGTGTGTGTGTGTGTGTGTGTGTGTGTGTGTGTGTGTGTGTGTTAGGCAGAGACACTTGGTGATGAAATTTGGATCTGTTTCTTCTGTCTTTGTACTTGGCCAGACCCCTAATAGACCAAGTTCAGAAGTTTAAGAAGGCCTATACTATAATTATGCCAAGCCATTACATTTTTGTCTTTAGTTCAATGTTTGTTTTGTAAACGCATTACATTGACATGAAGGGAAAATGCACGTCATAAGGTGTCTTTTACGTCATATCGTCTCATTATTGTTAATGGCGTTTAATGTTTGTGTTTGCACCATTTGTTTTACATCACCATTACATCACCTAATCAACATGAGTTAGACTTTAATATATTAGCGCCCCTCACTTCACACAGGTGTGATTTTTTTTATTCTGGGTCTCCACTAGAGTACATTTGCGTTATTTACAGTCCTAAAATAGCACCTTTTTATCTTATACTGTAGGGCAGGCTACTGGCTGTTTTCTTCATTTGCTCAAGCTTATCTCTTTAAGACTGCAATGGGCCCATGGTGTGTGAGCCCAGCCCAGCCTGGCCCCAGGCTGGAGGGACAGCGAGTGCATTCTCCGGCAGTGGCAGCAGCCACGGCGATGTGCCGGCGGCAAGCGGCAGGTGCCGGCAGCCGCCAGTCTGTGGCGGATTAGGAGGCTTTGCCGGTGGCAGAGGAAACACTGCCACGACAGAGGAAACACTGCCACGGCTGTTGGCGGCAATTGGCGGCGGCGCCGTGGCTGCTGCCGGAGAATGCACTCACTGCTTCTGCCAGGCTGACAAGGGAGCCCAACCCGAAGCCCGACACTAACTTAAAAATAACATGATTTACATCCATTGTCTGTACTGAAACTGTATTCCCAAGCCATTTGGTGTGATTACCATTACAAGACAAACATGTCTGTGAATTAAAGTTACTCACAGTAGGTGAGTAGGCTATGTCCGAGTCCTCAACGCGTCCCTTTAAAGACAGAAAACCCAGACTCTACACTAGCACTAGTCTAGCCCAAAATCTAGCTTCATATATGGGCTTTGTTGACTACAAAAGGGAGTGTAGTGAACAAAACAAGCACAGTGGCATAATTATGGCAGTTGTTGTTTCCAATGCTGTATGGCTGCTTTCTTCTTTAGAAAAGGCAAACACACTTGAAATAGCATTTTCTAGGAGACTACTACTAAACAATAACAACTTGCAGTGGAGTCGGACAATTTACAAGTGAGTGAATGGGCATGTCGATGTTCTTGGTGGGTGTTCAATCGAGGTCTTCACGGGTCGACACGAACCGAAACTTGTGTGATTGATTACGTTGACCCAGGGTCAGATAAATACCAGTACCAAATAAAGGAGGAAAAAAGTTGAATTGTGTCAGATGATGAATTATGGATCTGTTATCATTGATCTTAAAAACATTCTGACAAAAAAAGTGTATTATCTCTCTCTCTCTCTCTCTTTCTCTCTCTCTCTCTCTCTCTCTCTCTCTCTCTCTCTCTCCTGTCATATCTAAATGAAATTAAACAAAATCCTAATCCTAATTCAACAAGCTTTATTGGCATGACATTTTGCAAGTGTTGCCAAAGCACAATCACAAATATGACAAACAACAACATAACAACATAATATCAATGAAAATAAAACATGTCATTCTGTATGTGTGTATACTACCTTTTTCTTGTGACAGGAATTTACATATTTCGCAGCCAAAACTGCGAAAACTCTCTCTGTCTCTCTCTCTCTCTCTCATTTTAGGTGAAAATATGGCATATAACAATGCAAAGAAAAGATAAAACAAACCAATATTATTTTTTAGCAAGCTACACTGTTTATTCTGACTTGAGTGTAATGGAGTAAAGTCTGCCATCTTGAACGAATAAATAAATACATAAATAACCATATCGATCTCAGTCCTCAGTACCGACATAAACAGAATGAACTTTCAGGTGAACCGTGAAACTCCAATCTAAATCAGGACCAGTCTGTGGAAAAGCAAAAATGAGGGGTGGGAGGTTCTTTTAAAATAATAACAATAATACATGAACTGACAGCAATCATTTCTATTTTGACTGTTTTATTATGATATATTTTATTGGTGCACTGTTTGGTTTTGTTGTTTGGCTTGGCTTTGTGACCTTGTAGATGAGCTGTTTTCAAATGATTTGTATACATTTTGAACACTTGGGACATTCTATATGGTCCTGGACTTAATATAGTTGACCAACCTTGACCTTTGGCCTAAAAATTGCACCACATGTCACATATTGAGTTAGACATCTATTATGAAACGTTGTGGCATTGTTGTGATGATAAAACGAATGTATTGAGTCATAGAAATACAGTACACATTTGGTTTTGTTGTTTGGCTTGGCTTTGTGACCTTGTAGATGAGCTGTTTTCAAATGATTTGTATACATTTTGAACACTTGGGACATTCTGCGTAATGACTACTTTTACTTTTGGTACTTTTACTATATTTTGATGGCAGTACTTTTGTACATTTTTACTCGTAATAGAGCACTTCTACATTGCAGTAATGATACCTTTACTTGAGTAAAAACGTGAGTAGTAGCCTACTTTTTCCACCACTGGGTGTAAGAGAGGTGAAGGCATACAATGGCATTGTTTATTATAATTTCCTCATCTTCATGCATCAGAGAAGCCTGTTATCTCTCTTGGATGAGTGAGAGTGCGGATTTGACCTGGGTTCAAATCCAGGTGGTTACACATGTGTGTCAGCGTACTGTAATGTCCTGTGTGCATGGGTTTCTGCATGTCAAAAAAGGACACAGGCAGATTTTCACGATAGTTGGTGGGAATGCTGCCCTGAAGAGATTGTTAACATTAAGGCCAAAGTTCAAGGTCACCATCAAGGTCAAAAGTACATAATAGGAAAAGACAGCCTTTATTGTCCCAAGGGGTTACATTTGTTATGGACACATACAGTGTCTATTTGTGAGGGGTGCTAGCCCCTCCTATGTCCAGCTTTGAGGGTTTGTGAAAACAAAAAATGTGCTACTATTTGACAGTTTTGAATGTTTGTGTGAACACAAACATTGTTTTGCTAACGTTTCCTATGACTAGTTTTGAGTGTTTGTGTGAACACAAACATTGTGTAAGCAGAAACATTGATGACAAAAGTGAGGACGCAAATTGTGATTGGCCAGAATGAGATGATGTATGATGATGATGTATGATGACAAGAGCGCCCCTCACTTCACACAGGTGTGATTTGTTTTAATACAATAACATTATGACAACATATAGCCTACTGCATGTACAGTACAGATAACAGATTATGCAGTACATAAGAGACTGCCAATTAATTGCACACGTTGACAACTTCACATTTTTTCAAGTTTTGTTTTTGTGTGGCTTGTCTGTTTTGTTTTTCAGTATGTCTTCAGAGAGATTCTGTAAAGTGATCTGATAATATGTATATTGTCAAACAAATCTAAAAAAGAACCATTGACATCTTCACTTAACATCAACATTAAAGCATCAAAGTAAATGTTTGGTTGACAAAATGAAACATTTTCTACAGTCTACCATTGATTTAATCATGATTGGTTTTATGATAGATGAAGCTGTAGTGTTTTTTCTTTTCTCAAAACGTAATACTAAGCCAAGGACAAAACAAAAACCAATCACCTTACCTTTATCAATAAGGTAAACAGTCAAACAAGCAATACCTTGTGTTGCCTAGTGTTGCCAAATCTCTTTGATACCTTCATTTTCATACAGTCCCCTTTCTCATTACTAAAACAGCACCCTTCCTGAATTGTCAAACATGACAAGCGCGTTAATGGCTGAGTATAATTTAGTTATGACTGGTGCAGAAGGTGTTCACTCTCACACATGTTTTCTTTGTTTTCATCATGTGACCGATTAGCCGTCCGTGAAATTGCCCTCCTGACACAGTGGTTCTAGAATATCCAACGTCAGCAGCTGTCGTTGTCTTTTTACCCGAGTTTGCCAGGTGGAGGGCGGTTCATTTTAAAAGCCCGTTTTGGAATGACGACAACGTGCATTCAAATGACACGCACGCACGCACCCACCCCCACCACCACCACCACCACCCATTTCAAGGACATTTCACTTGTGTTTTGGGTATATGGCGTGTAGGAAGACTGTACGAGAAAGTGGGACATCGGCACAAACACCAGGGAGAAGAAGGTATTGTTTCCCTCTCTAGATACACTGTATTCAGCTTCCTGTGCTGTGTAACACACTGAATGAGAATGAGAGAGAGAGAGAGAGAGAGGGGGGACTTAACCATCCCTTGATGAAGGTATGTCCCCCCATTCTTTTCCTCAGCTGTCTTAAGCTTTTAATGCCCTCTTGCTGTTGTTAGGCAGAATGCATCCTGTGAGATGGAGGCTTACCCATACAGTTCTCATAAGGCAGTGTTATTATGATCTCATATTTTAGCGAAGCATTAGTCACCATCTTTTTTAAAAGGTCTGCATGTTACAGCTTACTTCTTCAGGCCCTTTGATGTTTGTTGTGTGTGTGTGTGTGTGTGTGTGTGTGTGTGTGTGTGTGTGTGTGTGTGTGTGTGTGTGTGTGTGTGTGTGTGTGTGTGTGCGCGAGCGCGAGCGTGCATGTGCGTGTAGAGCTGCCAATTCAAGTGAACTGCAAACCTATAGGTTCACATACCAAGCAAGAAATATAACAACCGAAGAAATAGCAAAGATAGCAGATCTACAAACTCACAATGTCACAGTGTGATACATTGTGAGCTTGTAGATCAGTTATTTGTCTCTATCATATACAGCAACATACTGTATATGGTCCAGGACTTAATATAGTTGACCAAACTTGACCTTTGGCCTAAAAATTGCAACACATGTCACATATTGAGATAGACATCTATTATGAAACGTTGTGGCATTGTTGTGATTAGATGCTGATAAAAGGAATGTATTGAGTCATAGAAATACAGTACATACTTACGGTAGTACCACGCTGGGCAAGATATACACTGTAGAGTGCATTGCTGCATTTGGCAAGTAGCGGGGTTTTGGCGGAAGTACCATTCAAGGAATTGACGTTGACGCTTTACAAATCTGTTTACATTCTCCGTGTATGAAGTGTTGTGATTGGTCGAAAAATATCGTATCCGGGGGAAATTACATATTACATATGACGGATGTTCCGGCCCAACATTTCCGCATATGCACTCTCTGCCTTATATTGTGACCAGTCCTTTCTCTTCGCAGGTAAGTAAGGTGGGACCGAGGCTACGTCAGTACAGACAGACAGACAGACAGACAGACAAGCTTGTTAACAATTCACAATCAGTCTCAAAACATAACTTTCACTCTCAAGCCACTTGATTTCATAAGCTCTTCTTTTATTTTCTCCCCCACCCCCCTTCGTTTGTTGTTGTTGTCAAGCAGGAAGTATGACATTGTTTGATCTATACGGTGGATGACGAAGCAATACGATCGGATTACAATTCAATAAAGAACAAACTGAATTGAAAAGCCACACCAGGCAGGAAGGACGGAACAGGGACAGACAGTCCACCTTCTAAGTAATGTAGGCAGCTACGGTAGGGGTAACAAGAAGACTCACCCCGGTGCGTGCCCGCTTTTCCTCACGGAATTTTCCCCAGTGAGGGGGATAACTTTGTAATATGCTATTGGCTGTTTGTATTCTTTTTGGAAAAATATAAAAAGATACTCCTGTGGAAAGGCTCCACCAACATAGTCCCCATATATGGGGGACAAGGGGAGAGCAACGGACTTGAACTCATGCTTCCTTCATGCCTGAGTGTCCAAGTTGCTCCTTTACACCTGACAGGGGGAGTTTCCCTGGTTGGACGTAGAGCATGGAAGGAACACGTTATTCCAACCAGTTCCTTTCCCCTCCATCAGGCGCCCCGGCTGGCCAGGGGGAGGCAGTTTAGAGACCAGGATTACTACATGTTTTTTGTGAGGGTACCTACCCTAGATTGCTCTATTTAATAGAGCGATCTAATAATATAGAGCTTAAAGGGACATTTGACCGCTGGAAGAAACTGCAATCACTCAATGTTAATATAGTATTTGTAGTAGCACAATTTGAAATTTGCACCCTATGGGCCAGGGAAAAAATGTCAAGTCTGTGGGTTTGACTAATAACCATAACGCTTTGGTGCAGTAATTCCCTTCCTTGTGGAGAGGGGGGAGGCTGCGTGGAGGTGTGACTTGTAGTCCAGGAAGGAAGTGAGACCACATTTTCATGACACATTTTGGTCATGAACATGGCGCCATGACTTAAATACTGGTATCTAAAAACACATATTACGCACATAAAAAACCCCAGGAAAGGGTTTATTGTGTGAGATCTGGTTGCAAAAGGGGTGAAGTGGCCCTTTAGCTGTTCCTCAGTTTGCTGGTGACAACCCTCAAGGACCCCTGGAGGTCCCACTTTGAGAATGGGGTCAGGATGTGAGTTTCAATTAAAAAAGTGGCTATACCAACAATTTGGAAAATGTGACACTTTCTCTGACAAATTGATTGCTGTCTTCGCGTGCGCACACACACGTACTTGAGAGATCGCTATCGTCTGGATTTCATTATTTTTATTTAATTCCCCAAAGCAGATATAGTTACATTTTTGGCATGAACCACTCTAAATATGTTTTCAACAAGGTCGACCCGGGCGGCAACAACGGGAGGCTCATCTGTCAGTGTCACTTTTCTCTGTGTCGACAGACAATCACCGTTGATCCAACTATCAAGATAGCCTACTGGGAGATATGCTCTATCCTTCTAGACCCAGATTTGAGATACAGAGGCCTAATGCCCACAGCCGACTAGACTAGATTGTTTATTCACCTTGACATGGATATAACGATATAAGGGAAACTGTGGTCCCTATCTTGCGAGCTCCGCCTTACCCCTGAACTTATGAGCCACATTTTTCTATTTTTAAAAACATCTAAAAAAAAAAGGTTCAACTTGCCGATCTACAGCGACATGCTATGAGCTTGTAGATTGACTATTTGAACTATTTATTAAATGCTTAAAAAAAAAGTTTAGCGATAAGGGGTAAAACGTTGTGCAACATAGGGCTCACAATGCCCGCATGTAGATGAGGTTTAGATTCTTACCTGTTTATTTAAGTTGACCATTTGAACCATCTCTATTCTGGGGGGAGCAAAATATCTGATCGACAAGCTCCACTGTGAGCTTGTCGATAAATCCCACTTTGAGATGAAGTAGAGAGGGTTCACACCTACGTCACACCGCCTATCAAATATGACCATATGGAGATCTCTGTATCAGTCAGTCTATATCCATTTTATGCCCATTATGTCGCGATTGCTGATGTCATCATCAGTATATGCCCTTAAGTGGCCCCTTTTGTGCTCATATGGAGCTGACTGATTTGTTTAAGGCATTGTGGCATGAATGAGCGTGAAGATGTGGTCTGCAGGCCCGCCTGTCCCCCTTAAGCCAATTTTAATACGAAGAAGAAGAAATGTGGTGTAGAAGGAAACTCGAGAAAGTAGCCTACATACTGTACAGAGCCAACCCCAGTCAAGTTTACTAGAAGTACAGAGGGTTTAAGTCATTACATGACTGCTATCCTTTATTGTTTGGTGTTTTTGCTTGGTCTAATCCGTAGCCTCAATGTGTTGGAACCATGGTGTTTCAATTGATTGGATTACTCCGAGCAAAACAAGGAAAAGCGGAATATCGCCCCAGATTATGAAAAGAACACAATACATCTGCATGCCAATCACAACGGGGCCCGTGGCTTAATAACAGCTGTGTAATACAGAGAGAAGCAGTCTGCCGTGGTTAAATGCTAATTAAGGCATTTCCCCCGAGCCCAAACTCAACTTTCCTGTTGATGTTGCACTGCGTCAGTGTAATCGTTTCTCTGATACTATAGGACCTGTGAAATCATGCTACATTTGCCGCCAGGACGTCTGTGTTGGTATGTATCGGAGAATTCCGCGTGTGCATGCCTATTTTAACGCCGAAGAATGCGGCATTTCCCCAGACTCGCGAAAGAGGCAAGAGTCTTTCGTGTTAATGAAGACACAGAGCGGTGGAGTGCAATTACCATGGGGGAGCCCTCCCTTACAAGTAAAGGTACGCCCCACTCCTGCACTGTTGCACTGTTGAGAAGAATAATTAATTGGTAAAATACGTCTCTCCAGCCGGTGGAAGCAGCAGGAATTTGCCTCTCAGCGACTCACTTTGAGAGATGTTTGTACTTTATTTCCCCCATGCTACACAGTACTGCAGCAGGCCGATTCTAGTCACATTCCAACACCTGATGAAGAATAGGTTGCAGTCGGTTATGCAACAGTTAATCGGTCAACTGAATCAGTGGAAGAAAAAAAACAATCAGCGTTTTGCTTTTTTCATTCAACATTTTACAATAGGCCTAATAGTAGATCTACAAGCTCACGATGCGTTATGAGGTTGTTGTTCAGCAAAATAAATAAGTGCAACACTGTTGTGAAGTGGCTTAAGTGGTTAAGAATTCGTTGATACACAAAAATAAAAATAAATTATGGTGCTTAATTGGTAACGTAATCGATTGAATAATTGCCGTGAAAATAATCGGGGGGGGGGGGGGGGGGGGGGGGGATATATAAAGGCGCTGCACGTGACCACTGAGGATGGGAATAACGACCGCCGTCCGACTCCGAACGGATGTTCCTGTCGGGCGAAAGAGTCAATGACTCACCCAGGACGGCGGCGAGCAGATAAGATGTTTTCCTCTTACCGAAGCATAGGGTCATTTAGTCCATGCCGCGGCGCGGCACATGGCATTTTTCAATTTCCATGTTCCTCTCGGGGTTCCTGCAACATCTCAAGACTTTTGGCCTGAGTAATGGCTCTCTCCGCCCGCCGTGCTCGCTTGTAGGCACAATTTACAGTCCCAGCTGTCCCTCCTGAAACTGCCGTGGAATACACAAGTGTCAATAGCTGTATAAAAATGGCCACAGGGATGGCTATGTACAGTATTGCTATAATAAAAACTGGCAGTGACACACATTTACAATGTTGTATGATGTATAACACAATAGTTTGCACTCTAATGGAGAGGTGTTTTATAGATGTTAGAACCGGCATCCTCACACTGTATAGGATTTCACGGATAGAATCATCGAGCCGATGGTTTTCTGTAAAGAGATTCTTATGGACGTTTAAAAACAAAAACAAGCCACTAGGAGACTATCTATGCATGCATGTTTGTTTATTGTCACGTTCTGCATTGCCATACAATACAGCTGGTATATACAGCAACATCGCAGGCAGTGAAGTTGTTGTTGGAGCAAATATAGTGACCTGCTGTGTACCGTCGCGTGCACACACACACACACACACACACACACACACACACACACACACACACACACACTCTTGGTGTTTCCGATGACCTGTGTCTCTTTCCCTCCCACTGTGGATGTGCAGACTTCCATAACATTTTACTGTATAATTTCCTACGCAAATGACCTGCAGGGCTCCAGGTGTCATTAGAAACATACTTTCAGAGTACGTGTTTTACGGCCTCTGTTAATTTTACGACGGCCGTTAAGTTAAGTGGTAGGTGTTCTGCTGCCAATATGGCCGTGCTGCTTGACTCAGCAGTTTCTTAACCCCCCCCCCCCCC
Source organism: Protomyctophum parallelum (assembly GCF_964188405.1). Lineage (NCBI taxonomy): Eukaryota > Metazoa > Chordata > Actinopteri > Myctophiformes > Myctophidae > Protomyctophum > Protomyctophum parallelum. Next base: position 23,289,286 of record NC_139715.1, on the reverse strand, counting down.
CCGCCCTTCTCCATCACCCCCCCCCCCCAAAAAGAAAATAAAGAAAGAAAGAAAGTTTTTCTTTGCCGTGCTCCCTGAGGCCTCTGAGAATGCCACCTGTGCTGCGCCAGCTTCCAAAAGTTTGGCGTGGAGTTTGAGTTTGAATTAAAAATGCAGGCCCCTCTCTCTCACTGCCACCGTACTGCAACATAAGAGGGGCCCATTAAAATGGCACAGAACCTCACTCGTTTTCACAGTTTTTGAAAGGCCTTGCTGTATATTTGTTTAATATCTCTCTCTCGTCATATAGAGCACCGAAGTCCTGACGTAACTCGCTCATCCCTTCGATTCCCCTGGTTCGCGGAAGTAATTTCTCTATGGAGAAAAACATGGGGTGATCTTAATATCGTCTACTATAAGCGTTGTGGTCCAAAAATAAACAAGCTGTCTCGGCGTTATTGTCGGGGAGGTGTCTCTGTATCGTTTGCAACAGTCAGTCACTCATATATGATACAGTCTGCTTCTAGCGAAAATCTAACTAATTCAGCAGCAGTAACATTAGCGTTTTCTCTCAGTCAGTTGATTCTTCATATCCATATGAGTGAAGCGGCCGGGATGACATGTTTATTTTTCAAACACAGTTCTTATATGAAGCGATCTAAAATCCCCCCTATGGGGATTACAATGCAACTAAAAAAATACATGAACCTGGGGACAGACGCCCTCTACTGAAAGTGACGTCAGACTTTGGTGCTCTATTACCTGCCACACCAACATATCGCCATATCGCCTGTATGAGTGAGTGAACGTCTTGAATGGGTCATTTGAGAAAATGGGATTTGCAGGTACCGACGCTCTCTCTCTCTCTCTCTCTCTCTCAGCTCTCAGCTGTTAATTCCATTCAGTCTGCATTGCCCGGGTTAAGTCCGTCCGTCAGCTAAATGCCAAAAGAACGAGATTCACGGCAGGATTTCTGCACTAATTGCACTCAGCTCCCAGCAGGCACAGCATGTGCACTGTTGCACAATAAGACAATTGCACAATTAGGCCTTGAATGCATTCCATTGGTCATTCATCAATCACATGCAAAAAGATAATAGATAAATGAATGAATATATGAACGAATGAATAGTTGCATATCTAAACATATATCGGTTAAACAGGTTATTATATCATAATAACCTGTTTAACCACTTGCAACCTGTAATTATAGGGGGGAAATAAATAAAAATAAATAAACAGAAATTAAAAACATTGTGAAGGTATACACTGTAATAGGGCTTACTTGTGGACAAATCTGAAGGAAGTGCCACGAAAAGTCAAGTGTCAACCCCTGGGGCGGTCTTGAGCGCCTTAAGATGAAGGTGACATGCAACATTTAACCCCTTTCACCAGATTTAAGGATTAATGGACGGACGCCTTGCCGACTGCACTTTTTCCACCGAGTGACTTTGGCTGGCGTCTGCCTTGAGCGCTGGAAAACGCTGAGCATTAACCTGCACCCCTGGCACATGATCAATACAGCCTTGGAGATGCACACATACAGACACACACACACACACACACGCACGGAAAGGCACTTTCTCAATCTCTCACACATGCACGCGCACACTAATGCACACACATGCACGCACAAATGCACACACAGTCACACACACACACACACACACACGCGCACACACGCACACACTCACACATAGATACAGACCTACAGTATACGCACATAAACAGGCACTTTCTTAATCTCTCACACATGCACAAGCACACTATAATGCACATTTGAGCGTGCACACAGACACACAGTCACACACAGTCACACACACACACACACACACACACACACCTACACACACACACACACACACACGGAGGAGTCATGCCTTCCATCATCGAAACAATTAACACCATGCCCAGATCGATCACTCACCGCTGGCTCTCCTTCTCTCCACATCTCCTTTACTCGCACGGCTGTCCATCAAGGGCATGCACACACACGCACACGCGCACGCACACGTGCGCAAATGCACTGCATGCACCCGTCTGCAGATGCCAATGCACCGCAGGCACGTACAACCTCAGACGTTTTTCCTTTTTGTTTATTCGCAGTTGACAGCTGGCATTGTCTCCTTAAAGTCAGCGAGAGCTATACTCGTGGGGCTATACTAGTTTTTTGGGGCTGTTGTTGTTGTTGTCGTCGTCGTTGTTGTCGTTGTGAATGATAGCAGTTTTTTCTCTCGAATAGCTGGCCTTTCAGTGACGAGGTTACTTCTGCAGAGAGGTCCCATGGTACATACTGTGCGTGTGTGTGTGTGTGTGTGTGTGTGTGTGTGTGTGTGTGTGTGTGTGTGTGTGTGTGTGTGTGTGTGTGTGTGTGTGTGTGTGTGTGTGTGTGTGTGTGTGTGTGTGTGTGTGTGTGTGTGTGTGTGTGTGCGTGCATGTGCGTCACGACTCCCCTTTTCCGGCAGTGTCATTAATAACGGGGGGGTGGCGAGCCGCCCCACGGTGACATGGGAAATGTAGTCATCTGTAGCGCAGTGGCGTGGCTGGCTAAGTGCTGCTAATTGATATGGGCGGCAGGAGTCTCCCAGCGTGTGGGATTAACGGGTGAGGGGGGTGGGGGGGTGGGACATTGGTGGCAGTGACGAGCCGCTGTGATGGCTGACCGGAATGTGGGGAGGAGGGATGTTCCAAGTGGAAAGCAAAATATGTTCTTGCAGCACCACCACCACCATCACTCACTCACTCACACACACACACACACACACACACACACACACACACACACACACACACACACACACACACACACACACACACACACTAATGTAGTGGAGTAAAATTACATGTTTGGAGATCCAAACATGGAGTAGAATTAAAAGTATTGGAAATTGGAAAAAAAGTACAAATGCCTCAAAATTAAAGTACAGCACTTAAGTAAATGTATAGCTACAGTACCTAGTTTCATTCCACTACTGTCACTCACTCACACGCACACACACACACAGACACACACACACACACACACACACACACACACAGACCACCCGAACCTCTTCATACTCCTCATAGACTTCCTCTGTGAATGCACCCGCAGTATAGAAGCATCTGTATTCACCCGGGCTGGGTCTATTTTTATCCCCAGTCCGGTGATTGATGTATCCTTTCAGCATGTACACCCTCTCTATCCACGGGGATGAATAAACCACAGATGAGTGCGTATCTATCTGCAGGGAGTGCCCGCACACACACACACACACACACACACACACACACACACACACACACACACACACACACACACACACACACACGCATGTATATTCAAGCACCTGTATGCATGCACAAACATATGGCGGACGGCATACACAAAACCAGCACATCATAAACACAGCATGGAAACACGCACACACTTTGACTGTGATGTGGATACATCATGCTGTATACATCCATGTATAGTGCTTAAGTTCTCTCCATGTTCCATGTACTGTCTGACTGAATTTCCCTCGCGGGATCAATAAACGTTAACGTCTTATCTCTTGAAGAAAAGAAAAAAAGAAAAAAACACAGAACTGCACTGCATGGGCATTATTGCAAATATATACGTGTATGGCTGCAATGCATGGGTGGGTATTACTGCATGTGCTGTACAACAGGGACATACACAGAGTACACACAATCACACACACACACAGTGGCATGCACATGCACACACACGCACACACACACACACGCGCACATTCCGTCATTCTCTCTGTTGGACTGCGTTCAAGGGACTGGTCACTCCATGAGACGAGTGTGCATCTGCCTGTCCGACATGCTTCAGTAACGCCAACAGATGCCCGGTGATGGTCAGGGTGTGGGGGCAAAAATCCCTGCATCTGTGGAAAGCGGCGGTTCTCAAACATTCTCATGTTATATGATATCATTGATATGTATGTACAGTATATTTTGGGCCACGGACCAAGGTCATGGTCAGTGTCATGGTCAGTAGTATGGTAACTGTCATGTTCAGTATCATGTCAGTATCATGGTCAGTAGCATGTCGTCATGGTCAGTAGCATGTCATCATGGTCAGTATCATGGTCAGTAGCATGGTCAGTAGCATGTCATCATGGTCAGTATCATGGTCAGTAGCTTGTCATCATGGTCAGTAGCATGTCATCATGGTCAGTAGCATGTCATCATGGTCAGTATCATGGTCAGTAGCATGGTCAGTAATATGGTCAGTACTATGGTCAGTATCATGGTCAGTAGCATGGTCAGTAGCATGGTCAGTACTATGGTCAGTATCATGGTCAGTAATATGGTCAGTACTATGGTCAGTATCATGGTCAGTAGCATGGTCAGTAGCATGGTCAGTAGCATGGTCAGTACTATGGTCAGTATCATGGTCAGTAATATGGTCAGTACTATGGTCAGTATCATGGTCAGTAGCATGGTTAGTAGCATGTCATAATGGTCAGTATCATGAAGTGTCACAACTTAATGACTCATTTAGCTGGGGACCCCCTGGAACCCCCTCAAGGATCCCTGCATGGGGGTACCCCGTCCCCACGGGACAGTATCGTGAGAACGGCGGCTGTAAAGCTGACAAGCTAACGCCCGAGCGAGTGAGCGATAGCAGCCAGGCCGTTCCCCAAAGCACTTCGTCGCCTTCGTTGCCGTGGATGACGGCGTTCAAAACTTCTAAGTTAACGCCCTGCCGCTGTCGGAAGGGGTGGAGTCTCCAGACACGCATGCAGGGAAAATGTGAGGTGTGAAAGATGTGGGGGTCCCGTCCTGCTGCCACTTCCGACAGAACAACATGAAGTCGCAAGACTGTTCCAGATCAGTAATTGCCAACTCTCATTTATTTATATATTTGCTTGCTTACTTACACGGAGACAGTGGGTTCATAGGATATTCACCTTGAATGACCATTTATATAAGAACAGGTGCTAGACGAGTTGACAGCTTACTCCAGGGGGCATTGCAGTGTGATTGACTCGCCTGTACCAGACAGTGACAGTGAGTCTTTTTTTTTCGAGGGCAAACACTGCCCTCTTGTGTGCGCACGCCATATCGCAGCTGTACCAAACAATCATTCACAAAGGGCATCAAAAAACCTAACATGATATGATATATAATATGGGCTTTAATGAAACCTGTGCTATGTGATAAGCTTTTGATCTGCAAAGGATTTCCTTGAAAGTCTTAGGTTCAGGTTCAGTTTGTATTCGGGTGGAAACGCTGTTGAATCCGACCACAAGTGGTCCATTGACCCGCATAGGGTTCAGGCTCTAAAGCTCTAAAGAGCATGACCCGGAATTCATCCTTTGGCATTATCATGCGGAGCCTGTGGGCGTGCTGCATGCTGCCAAGCGGGAAGAGCTAGAATGAATAAGAAGGATGGTGCACGGAGGCGCGGCCTATAGGCTCCTGCGGGAGGTTTGCACATGCTCAGTGTAAACAGGAACTGCGATGATGAGGTGTTCCAACAGAGGTGCTAGAGGTGCATGAGAGTTGCTGACACTGAACTGAAATAATAAAAAGGATATCACAAAAATATATGTTTTTATTTTAAAAAGTATATCAATTTCATAACTGTGGAAATAATGTTGTGTATAACAGACTGGAAGATAAAGTACATTCACTAAATGTTAATGTTTTTGTATATTTTCTTTTGTGTCAAACGTGTCAAACTTTTATTTTTGTGAAATGACAAAGGAACATGGATACTGTTCATTCAAGTTCTGTGGATGATACAAAACATTTGAAAGGGGAAGGGTGGCTGCTGTTTAATTCTCAACTGTTCTGGATCTCATTATTTACATCACAAGTTATGAGCTTTCTATCTAGCACCTCTGCTGGAACACTCCATCATCGCAGTTCCTGTTTACACTGAGCATGTGCAAACCTCCCGCAGGAGCCTAGGCCGCGCCTCTGTGCACTATCCTTCTTATTCATTCTAGGGGAAGAGGCGGAAGCAATATACAAGATGTGCTAGAGGGGGAGGCGTGTGGCAGGGAGCGTCGTAGTAGTACATGTCTTGCATGATTGTGTAAGTTCACAGTTTCAAATCCCATTCTGTGACCTCATGGGTAATATGCCTTATTATATTTCAAATGTTGTTTCTCTTTCCAGGTCTAGCAAATTGTCATGAAATATAAATATGACACAAGCAATGGCCATAGGAAAGCTTGAAATTTAGATAAACAAAATTTGAAAATGAGGAAGATGTACTCCTACTATGGCCCACTAAAAGAAAGACAATAACTGTCACTGTACCCTAAAGAGAAAAAAAAGACAGTATTCCACATTTTGCCAGCATATAATCTCAAAACGGGTACTGAAAGACAATGTAAATTGCACAAGTCACAAATCATTGACGAGCCGATATCTGCTTCAACCACAAATTTGACTTTTAGGGACCCATACAATACCAAGTGGTGTAAAGTAACTATAGTACATTTACTTAAGTGCTGTACTTAAGCACAATTTTGAGGTATTTGTACGTCACTTGAATATTTCCAATTCCAATACTTTTACTTCTACTCCACTACATCTCAGAGGCAAATATTGAGCTTTTACTCTACTACATTTATTTGAAAACTTTAGTTACTAATACTATAGTTACTTTGATTATTATTACAAAACATGTACATTACACACTTCAGTCATACATTTCAGCCATTTGAAATTAGCCGAAGCTCTGAATGTGTCGCAAATGAAATAAGACATTCTGCATTATAGTGAGTACTTTCTACTTTTGGTACTTTAAGTACATTTTGATGCCAATACGTTTGTACTTTTACTCAAGTGTGTTTTGAATTCCGGACTTGTAAAGGAGTAGTTCTACATTGCAGTATTGATACTTACACTTACTGTAAGTATAACCTTTGAGCACTTTTTCCACCACTGACAATACCTGAATCCAACAGTGCCAGGGTACTGTGTTTGTCGAGATATATATACAGTACATGATAAAAAAGGGTTTGTTCTCAGTAGAAGAGATTTCCAACTCGGGTCGGCTCCACCAATGGTGAAAGGGAGCTGACCTTTGTGGTTTGATCATGTAAGGATGAGTTTGCTGCTGAAACATTTCGCTTCATCAGCAGGGTGAGGGCGGGTGAGGTGAGGTTAGTTGCATTGGTTTTGTTTTTTTGCCCAGGTGTTTTTCACCACATAAGTTGGTGTCCTGGGCTGCAGAACCTAAAGCCTGTGCATTTTGCTGGCCCTGACTTTATGCTGTCGCACTGGCAAAGCTTTTGAGATTCACATACTGTACACAGGTCCCTGGTTGGTTCAGTGAATCCGTATGCATGTGTTCTTAGTCAATGTCATTGGGTGAATAAGGCTCACTATAGTTATTCTCATTCTTAGAGGGGCCATATAAGTAGGAGTATTTTTTAGCTCATTTTAATTATTTTATCATCTATATTTCAAGCTTTCCTATGGCCATTTGGCCCATTTCTCAGCGCAGAAGCTGTGATTGTGCGATAAATAATTTAACTATTATTGCCTCATCTTCGTCCGTTATATAATTCCATTCAGACCCAAACACCTGATACTTACAGTAAAAGGCAACAGAGCTGAGTTGGAACAGTATTTATTAAGGGGTGGGAGGGGTCATATTTATATTTCATAACAATTTGCTAGACCTGGAAAGAGAAACACATTTGAAATATAATTGTAAGGGCCAGCGCTAGAGTGCGTCTCTGGAGTTCAGTGAACAGTGTGTGCTAATATATAAATAAATAACTGAAACTTTTCACAATGTGCCTTCAAACGAATGCAAAACAGCTCCGCTACACCCCCCGTGGCGTTTGAATCACCAATTATAACATTTGTTTTCCCCTTGCTCTCACTATAGCAACGGAGAGTCGATACATATTTGATGTTGGAAATGACAGCTCCCGTGCTGTATTCCCACAGTGTAATTAGAAAGATGGAGGCTGAAAGTAAACAGGTGGAGTATATTAATAATAATACAAATGGTAAACGCTAGCTATAAAGAGCTGCTATCTGATTGATCTGGACCAGGGCGCAGGAAAGAGCCTGACACCGACGCTGTCCTCAAACAGAGGTTGTACATTGTGTTCTCACTTGCTGGGTAATTAGGCGACAGCCTTGCTTGTGCTTGCCGTGTGTGTGTGTGTGTGTGTGTGTGTGTGTGTGTGTGTGTGTGTGTGCGTGTGCGTGTGCGTGTGTGTGTGTGTGTACATGTGTACATGAATGCTTTTTAGCATTGACTGCATGCACGTGTGATCCATGCACCATGGTGCGGTAGTGTGTGTGAGCGTGTCTGTGTGTGTGTGTGTGTGTGCAAGCTCGTTTGTTTGTGCACGTGTGTGAGACCGTGCGCGAGCTCGTTTGTGTGCATGTGGTGCTGTTTTAGCAGCAAATCACCTTCATTATGAATGTGGCTCATTACGGTAATGAGGCGATTTCATTATCAGTCAGAAGACCTTGTCTCCGATGCTAAACAAGGCCTGACTGCTACGGGCCCAGCAGGCTTCTCAAGTTGAGGCCCAGTGGGAGGTGCAGGAGGGGGGGGACCAAGCTGGCAGGTGGACAGGTGGTGTGGGCTATATCTGAATGGAGCCGTCTCACAGAACCACAGGTGTGCAACTGATGAACATTAATCAACACATTTACAGTACCTATATATATATATATATTACACTGTATGCACGTACAGTACAAACATATGGATGGATTGCTCTATTACAGAAATTACCGACCTGTGGGCTGGGGCCTGCTGGAGGGCTCCGAGTATAAATTGCAAGTGGGCTAAATAATTGCAAAAACACTATTGATAACACAACGTAAAAATTGTTAAAATAACTAGTTTTCATTGTGATACTGATAAAATAGAACTTGCCTTAGTTCCATTGATCCAAGCCGGAGCAGTTGATAGAACATTAGAATAAGGGTGTTGTGGAAATTCACACGGCCAGCCCATCCGACCACTTAACACTGCAGCCCATAAGTGGTCAGATGGCTGGGTCGTGAACGCTTTGTTTTGTGATTTCCAAGTGGGCCCTGATCCACAAAAGGTTGGGAACCAGTGCTTTATTGCCTTCAATTCTCCAATAGCATGGGTGTCAGTTTCAGTTCTACACGGAGGGGATATCATTACATGGTAGCTGTTATCACAGTTGTGATAATAGACGAATGACAGCCACAGATAATTTTACATTTCAGCAGAAAAAAAGTTAAAGAGCATCATTGCATTCGATTTCTTCAACGTCGCTATATAAAAGATTCAGTAAGTGTGTTCTACAGACTAGGAGGCACCGTCTTCAATAATAAATGACTATAATTATGCTGCGTCTATCTGAGCTCAGCATCAGATTCCAATCACACAGTGGGTTGTCACACATTATAAACACATAAATTGTTATTACCTCTGTATCTCTTCCGACAGTCTTTAAATGTAAATAGGTTCTTGGTAGATTGCTCTTCCGTCTAAGTGATTGAGTTTGTCTTTGTGCAAATGACAGTGTGACATTGGGATGATACAATGATGACACAAGCCATAGCCATGTGTCATCTCAGAGCACAAAAACAGGAACCATACTGTAGCTGTAAACCTAACCACAGAGCTTTCACCTGAGGAAGCAACCCTTGTACTTCTGTTGTTCAATGCAGTGGTTCTCAAAGATGAAAGATAATGATAAACAGGAATAATACTATTATTTTAAGTAATATACTAATTATAAGCCCTACCCACCCACCCGTAGCAGTGTATAGACGCACGCACGTGCGCGCTCGCACACACACACACACACACACACACACACACACACACACACACACACACACACACACACACACACACACACACACACACACACACACACACACACACCTACCTGCTTGGAGCCACTCTACTATGGGCTCTATTCTCTCATCCTTGATAAGCAGTCAATCTGTTTGGTGAGTGACCTTTAGTTCTAGGAGAGCTTATCTGCTGCTTTTAAAGCACCCTGCGCCCCTCAACTAATCCATGGGCCCAAGCGCCGCTGCCTAATCCGTACTCCCACAAGTCTTCACTCGCCATTTGCTTTGGCTCTAATTGTCGTCAGAGTACTCCACAAGCAGATTTGTCCTAGTGTGTGTGTGTGTGTGTGTGTGTGTGTGTGTGTGTGTGTGTGTGTGTGTGTGTGTGTGTGTGTGTGTGTGTGTGTGTGTGTGTGTGTGTGTGTGTGTGTGTGTGTGTGTAGGTGTACAGCAGTGGTCCCGAAACTCTTTTGCTCGAGACCCAAAAAAGAAATGGATAAACAAATATGAAATTATTGCGACGGTAGATCACAGTTTACTATGAAAACCTGCACGAGGCGTCCCGTCACTCACGCCTCGTGACACGCTCCATATATGGCCAGTACAGAATTCATTCCATAATGTTGATCTGACCTCATGAAGCCCTGTACACTAAAGACACGCTCCATATATGGCCAGTACATAATTAATTCCATAATGTTGATCGGACCTCATCAAACCCCTAGATCTCCATATATGGAGCCGCTGGAGCGGGCCTGTTCTGACATCACAATGTTGACTCGACCAGAATGATAGATCTCCAACTCTACCTTCAAAACTCCTTACAGCACAGGACACCGGACAGCAGGCAAATACCTCTTCTGGAAGCTCTGTTCTTTCAGCGCGACCTCGCCCAAGGGCAAGGTCGCGAAGAAACACCCGCACACTGTCTTCAAATGCAGTGAAAATGTTTACTAGGGAACCAGCAACATCCCGGCCTATGCAGCCTTCATCAGGCTATCTTTTTTATTGTTTTAATATTTTGTTTTTATTTTAAATGTTTCACAAAAT
>NC_139715.1:23158492-23275992 GCF_964188405.1 Protomyctophum parallelum | reverse complement strand
TGTTGTGTTTGCCTGTTAGCCTATCCCAGTGTTGATTGTCTGTTTCAGTTCACCTGTGTCTAGTTAGTCATTGTCTATTTATATGCACTAGTTTGTTCAGTTCCTTTACAGATCGTCGCTTAGTGTTAGTGTGCTGTGTTCTGTGTATTGGCTGCCAGCCGTACTGAATTATTCAGTTCTTATTTTTGCCTGCCCCATTTTATGGGAAGTCTAAGTTAGAAAGTAAACATCCTGAACTTTGAATCCTGATGTTTGTCGTACTACTTTTGGGGCCTCTGAACGCACCCTGACAAGCATCATGTCCAGGGGGTGTACTTGTACATCATGTCCAGGGGGTGTACTTGTACATCATGTCCAGGGGGTGTAGCAAATTTGTACATCAAGCAGCATCACGCTACAGAAACAGGAGATAGACTCCTGCCCTATTAGGCCAGTCAATCTAAGGTAAAAAAAAGGGGGCCTAACGCAAAAGTAATCGTTCAAGGTTTTTTATGATCCTCAGGGTCATCCAAATAACATAAGTATTATATAATTTGTGGATCATGGTAAATTCAGGGGTTGAAAGGCAAAAAAAATGCTTTAATGTAATGTGTCAAACTAGGGGATGTTCATGATTCTGAATCCATTCGAAGCATTAGTTTAGCAAAAAAACCACTCATTGGGCTTAAAACGGCCATGCCCACTTGCCCAAATGTGCTGACATCATCAATTTGTGATGACGGCATTGGCCATTTTTAGCCCAATGAGTGTTTTTTTGCTAAATTAATGCTTGGAATGGATTCAGCACCATGAAAACCCCCTAGTTTGACACATCACATGCTACATAAAGCATGATGAAATATTTTGCCTTCTATAGGTTGTTAATGGTATGGTCACATATTATGCCAATTATGAAAATAATAACATAATGCAAGGTAGCATCCGGCAGTTTCTACATGCTGGGGACCCATACTAAACATTTATAACATAAAACCTTGGTTTACTCAACATGTCCAGGTTCACAATGGGGCTCTATGGGCTGGCTACTAGACTACTGCCGACATGTGCCCAAATGTGCTGGCTATGGCTATGTTTTGGCCAACTTTCAACCCCTGAATTTACCATTATCCACAATGTACTATAATAGGCTACTCTATTTTTAATATGCTATTTGGTCAATTTGGATTAAACTAAGCATCATAAAAAAACATTGAACTTTTACTTTTGCAATTTATTTTGAGTCAAATCTTATGTACCTCATCATGGCTCAGCAAGGCGTTACTTCACTCCGGATTTGGCTGTGTATTCAGCCAAACTGTCTCTAAAACAGTCATCTGTCTTTCTAGGGAACCGCCAGCAGAGGGCGATGTTAACCAAGGAGAAAGCATCCAGTCCTGTCATGACCTGGCAGACAGGAGTGAGATCACACAATGTGGGGATTTTCTGAAAGTAGAGGCTGTCGGTCAGTTCATTATTGTCATTTAGTGTAATAAAAATCAAACCAGCCTTCCTCTACAGTACATCACTTGTTCTCAGTGGTTCTAACAGGTCCACAGCTAAACGAGTGATAGATAGGAACCAAATGGAAACGTATGGGTTTGTAACTCTGTGAGAGTGATGATGTGTCAGTAGAATGTCAGTAGCATGGTCAGTAGGCGTATAATGTCAGTATTATGGTCATTATTATCAGGTTTTCTAGGTACCCAAAGTCGCTTTACAGAACAGAAGTAAAAACAATTTTATTAGAAAACTAGTTAAAAGGTTTTTAAAAGGTTAAAAACTAGAAAACAAAATCAAAAGTGGACAAACAAGAAGGGTGTGTGTGTGTGTGTGGGGGGGGGGGGGTTATGTAGGGTAAGCCAGTCTGAAAAGGTGGGTTTTGAGTGTGCTTTTGAACATTTCGAAGGTGGGGGCAGCTCTGATGAGTGAGTTCCACAGAGAAGGGGCGGCCACTGCAAAGGCCCTGTCACCCCAAGTTTGTTTGTAGGATTTGTGGGGTTCCAGTTGGTTGGCAGTGCTTGACCTGAGGGAGCGGGAGGGGACATGGTGGTTGATGAGTTCAAAGAGGTAGAGGGGGGCCTGATGGTTCTTGAGGGCTTTGTAGGTGATGCTGAGTATGAAATAAATTCTGAATTTGACTGGGAGCCAGTGGAGTTCACGGAGGACAGGTGTGATGTGGTCCCTGGATCGGGTTCTGGTGAGCAGGCGGGCGGCGGTGTTCTGAACGTACTGTAGTTTTTTGAGAACCTTGGTGGTGACGCCATACAGGAGGTTATTGCAGAAGGCGGGCGATGTTGCGGAGGTGGAAAATAGGCCTACTACAATGTAGAACTAACTTTTGAGTAAAAGTATAAAAGTATTGGTATCAAAATGTATTTAAAGTACCAAAAGTAGAAAGTACTCCAAATGCAGAATGTCTCATTTCAAGTTTTCAAATGTATACAAAATCTTTTGAAAATTGCAGATCTACAAGCTCACATTGTGAGCTTGTAGATCAGCTATTTTCAAATGGTCAAAATGTGTACAGGGCTGAAGTTGTTAATGTGTGTTTTGTAATAACAATCCAAATCTACAAAATAATTAGTAATTCAAGTTTTCAAATAATTGTATTGGCGTAAAAGTACAATATTTGTCTCTGAGATGTAGAGGAGTATACTAAAAAATGGAAATTGGAAATACTCAAGTAAAGTACAAATACCTGGAAATCGGAAATACTCAAGTAAAGTACAAATACCTTGAATTTGTGTAAATGGGTTCAGACTAAGTCCTGCTCAAGGACACTAACTCTGGGGGAGCCCGGGATTGAACTGGGAAGCGGTCAATCTACCCTGGCCTGAGTCATGTTTACACACACATACACACGCACGCACATACAGACGGACGGAGGGACGGACGGACAGACAGACAGAATGAGTAGGAATAGGGTGCACAGGCGTAAGTCTATCTGATATTGTATAGTTGTGGCCATCCAGGATTGCCATAGCCATCAACTGACCATGTGTATATTCTCAGTACTGTATGTGCTTATGCAGATGAGTGATTCAAAACATTATTTCATGGTTCAAGCAGATAAATGTCAGTACAATAATCCTAACATCTTAACAGTTTGAGAATCATGGTAGAATCACTACTCTACAGGGATGTCTGGATGTACAACAAGAGAGGGAGTGGACACCTACTTAGGCATAGAAAGCATAACAAAGCACTCTAGTGACTCTTTTACTCCAGCCACCAGGGATAGATTACGTAGTGGGACAATGGGCCCAGTGCCCAGGGGCGTCTGACCTCTAGGCTAGGGCACGTGGGGTATGGGGATCGAGTGTACAAATTGGACCCTTTCTTATTATTATTGGGCTAAATGGACCAATAATGTATATCAAACCTGGGATCCTTGGAATTAAAACAAAGGTAGAGATTCACTGAACTAAACTATTCTGGAACCCCGCATACACGGTAGAATCCTCAGTGTTAATTGAACTCTGAGAGTGTACAAATGGAACCATTTGGTCCATTTGGTTCCATTTGCACTTTTGAAGTTACAGACCCGTAGAAGTCCATTTGGTTACATTGTGTACACTTTTGGAGTTACAGACCCGTAGGGGTCCATTTGGTTCCATTTGTAGCCTACACTTTTAGAGTTACAGACACGTAGGTGTCCATTTGGCTCCAGTTAGACATCCTCAGAGTAAAAGACCCATAAGGGTCCCGACCCCAACGCTGAGAGGCAGAGCTCTAGGGGCCTGCCGCCTTGGCCCCAGACAATTATAGTGCAGGGCCTCGGGTTCTGCAGCCAAACTCCTGATAAAATACTTTGCCCAGTGCCCAGGGACATCTGGTCACCAGGGCCTTGGCTCCAGCCAACCTCAGTGCAGGGACTCTGGTTATCTGCCCAGTGTCCTGCAGGGGCCTCTGACCGGGTTGGCAGAGGGAGCACCAGATGCGCACCAGATTATGTACCAAACAAGAATCTGTTGGACTTTTGGGGCTAACCATAATGGTGAGAGACTCATACTGTTTAGATACAGTATGGGAAACATGCATAATGACCTTTGGCGCCCCAACGGTCATTATGCATGTAGCCTGGGGTCCACCTATGCTTTCTATGGCATAGGCAGCTCCCGGAAGGATCCGCCGGGAGAATCTAGACACAGCTGCGCGGAGAGGAGTGTGTGTGTGTGTGTGTGTGTGTGTGTGTGTGTGTGTACATGTGTGCGTTTGTGCGTCAATTTAACAAAGATGCAAACGATCAGAAATCAGCAGAGAGTGATCGACGTTTGACCCAGACTTTTTTTTTCCTCCGTCTGGGTTTCCGAGGGTATTATGCATGTTACTCGAAGAAATCGTGCAATAACATCATTTGATGTAATTTTAGAACAGTATAGGGTGCCCTGAATAGGACACATTCAACACAGTATTTAAAGTAGTGTTTTATTTATTTATAAACAGCCCAAATTAGAATTATATCAGTGTTATGAGTGGAAAATCTCCAAAATTATATGGTCGGGTATAGTTTGAGACATTTATAAGAATTATATGTTTATTACTGGATTTCTGGATTGACAGTGAAACGCTGTTCTGGCATTTCTGTCTTTAGACAGGGAAAGGCAAATATAGTCTACACATAATGAGCTTTGGGTTGACTTTAGCTTGCATTTTCGTACAAATGGGACAGTAACAAAGTCTAGATACAGAGTGGAATTAGATGGGACTACTTGCGGTAGAGGAGGGGGTCACCATGGATGCCATGTCTCTCCTTGGCCCACTCCTTTTCTCACTCTATACCAAAATAGAATATAATCTCTTAGACAAAGGTAGCCAGTGAACCATTAGATTGGCTGTTTTCACTGAAAGGTCACATATTAGACTGAGCACCGAAGCCTGATGTAATTTATACATCCTACCTGGTTCAGGTTTTTTCTCCCCATTCTGAATTCCCATAGACTGTTTTATATTGCGTCAAAATAAGAACCGTGTTCCAAAAATAAACTATGAAAATAATCTTGCGGTTTGACCCGAGAAAACAATAATGTTATTGCTTTACCATCAACAGAACAGACTGTATCAAATATGAGTGACTGACGATTCAGTCACCTCCCTGAAAATATCGCCGGGACAGTTTGTTTATTTTTGGACCACTATATGAGACGATTCTAAGATGACTTAATGTTATTCTCCATAGAGAGCCAGGGGATGAACAAGTGATGCCAGGACCGCACTACTCTATTATGTCATGCATAGAATAGGAATGCTAGGGTTCAAGCGGTTATTGCCATCACTTTAGTTCATAGGAATATACTGTAGTGTAGGCCTATAGCACATCTTTGACTGTCTTTGGTGCTTTGAAGGTGGTGTTGTGTTTCTTTAGCTGTTGCCAATTGAATTTCCCTCTCGATGGTAACTAAAGCAAACCTGAGCCGTGATTCAATTTAATGAACGGAGTTCACCCTCTGAGTACAGATTATGTTAAAACACTGAGCCTATTGAATTGAATAAGATCATGAAGACAAAAGAAAAGGTTTGGAATGGAAATTTGATTTTATTCACGGTAAAATATTCTTGAATGTATCCATTTGTAAGAGTGCACACTGCACACATGTAACCAAAAGCACCATTTAAATTGCTGATTTTACTGTGTGCTTAGCATGTGTGAAAGAGATTAGAATTAGGCTATACAGTAAAGCGGCACTATTCAACTTTCCTCTTCTACCCCGGATTTGAACCTGGTTTAGTGCTTATGTGCTGAAATGTTTTGCCATTGAGCTAATCGAGCCGGCCTGCTTGCTCAGAGAATACATTTTATCTTGACCATCAGGTCAAAATGTGTGTCAGATCCTGTGTCCAGGTGCGACATGACCTTTGACACAATCCAGAGAAGAAAAAGAAAAGCAAGGCAACGACATTAAAAAACAAGCAGTAATTCAATACAGTGAGGACATGAATAACAAAAAATAAAAGATCAATTAAAAGCAATGTTGTAGAAGTGGGTCTTGAGCTGTGCTTTAAAAATGTCTACAGAGGCTGCCTGGCGAAGGTACAGTGGGAGCTTGTTCCATGCCGTCGGCCCGTAGAAGCAAAAAGCTGCTTCCCCGTATTTTTTAGTTGCCATTTTTTTAGGCAAAGCGAGAGCAAATAGAAGAGCAGGAAGACAACATACAATGTACAAACACCCCAATTGTAAAAGGCATATTGTAATTACATGCTCTATACCATACAGACCGACTGTGTTTTGCTTGTGCCTGTTGTAATTCATAGGGTGGGACGGGAGATCAGGACAAGAGAGGTAAATTGAGAAACATGATGAGAGAGAGAGAGATAAAGAAACAGCGACAAAGAGCGATTGGAGCACAGTGAGACATGAGATCGACGTGAGATAGCCATGTAGTGGGGTTAAGCCCCCGAGGCCATTCCTCTGAAAGCCGAAGACTTGTCCCACTTTAAACAGTTTCACCTGACGAATGAGTCACTCGTCCTGGTCAGAAAACAACTCATCACTTCCCATGTTGCCTCCAGGAAGACGATAATTGGGGAGGGGGGAGAGGCAAACAAAAGACAAAGCAAACAGAAGACAAAGGCAGCATAGCGGGCCTCTCAGTGCGATTAACAAAAGCGACGGCCTCATTTGTCGGAACACAAAAGCGGCCGGGCGGCTTTAATTAAAACTTGTCCCAGGTACACAATAAAACAGGATATTGCTCATGTAGTCCTCTTTTGTGATGTACATTCAGAGGGGTCTCCCTGCCACGACGAGATGCACGGTGTCAAATGAACTCCTCTCGGGAGTCCTGCGTAGACGGCATGTTGTTCACCTTACGGAAAATGACAAGGGCAACCTTATCTGCGCCACTCATGCGTATGACTCAGCCGCACAGGTACAGTAAAAGAGACGTAGAAGGCTGCAGGGAAGGGCACTGCGTGTGACAAATGGTATTGGACTGCTAATAAGATCCCAGCTCAACAATCAATAGGGTTTAGCTCGAATGAGTAATGCACGCAGTGCGGTGAGTCGCATATACGGTAGACTTTATAGTCAAGTCCTGTAGTAGGCAACGTACACATGCATGTTGTTCCGTCTCCTTTACTGTCGGATCATACAGCCTACTGCCTAGGACTTGTTTGATTTCATTAGATCTCTCACCGCAACCCCGTGTCTCGTCTGTGCACGTGAGGTTTTTACCAGTTTAGTAGGGAGCTTGTGCGGTGCCTGTCTAGGAATTCAATGTCCCTTTTCCTTTTTGTGATCGAATTTGGCAAGGCAAAACATTACCACATGTCTATCTCTTCTGAAATTGCTGCCGTAAAGTTCTCAGAGTCAGACCACCCATGGGCTACATTTTGTCTTCCCTTCAGGCTGAGAATGAAACTACACCCGGGGTGACCTTGACCAAAATCATTGTTGTTTCTGCCAGCTCATTTTTGTGGTGTCGCGTTAAGCCAACCATGTGCTGCCACAACCACAATGAGCCAAAGGTTAGAACTGAAACTATGAGCTGAGCCTGTGCTCACTGAACTTTCTGCACATTCTTGGCACTTCATTTAATCTTTATTTCTCTCAGCAAAGGTGTATTTGGCCTGCAGCGTTGGCTTATTACATGTGTCTGATTATTTTGTTTTTGTGGTTACACTAGTCACATGCACCATCACACATTTGCAAAGTACATAATTACAAACCATAAATCATTGCCAACTACAGAGAAAGCGGTTAGCTACACACAAACAAACCTCTATCAATGAGGGTTAACAGTGAAAATGAGCTGTAGATTGAGAAATCTTCCGATTTTTCATAATTTTTCAATGCAATATGAAATGAAATTAACACACCAAAATGGGTTAAAAACCTCAATACTGAAGGGCGTTCAGGTGTGTGGGCTTAATTCTCATAAAAGTGTTACTTACACCAAAACTTAAACTGTTTGTGACAGACTGCCGTTCCGTTCAATATTGCACAATTCTCCACTGACAGGTCGACTCTCCACTGACATATCCGACAAGCCTGGACCTGACTGTTGTTTACGAGGGAAATGAACATCTAGTCTCACGCATGAACATGCAGCTTCTAGTCTCACGCACATGCCGTGTTTGAGCAGACCCTGTGATTCATTTGTCAAAAATAGCCCATATTGTCAAAAGCTTTAAGATTGTGTATCTGCAAATGTCAGCCAGGGCCACGTGTCAATTCACCTGTATATTTGCTCCCGGCTTTACATCTCATTGACATTTATTTACACACTTTGCTTTAAATGTCATGCAAGATGTTCAAACACAAACAAGACCATGAATGGTAGACCCATCCCATCCTTGTTTCACTCACTCCACTCCAAGAAGGTCTTTCTGTCTGATTTTCCCTCTCTCGTTCCTCTTGTTTACATTCTTAATCCAATAGGTACAACCGTAAAGTTCCTTCGTTGAACAAATAAGGAAAAGGGCAGCTATAGTAAAGGTGGCAGGCTACCGTAAGAGATCAATGCGATTAATGAGCACTCAGAGAGGCTGCTGAGATTCAGCCTAGACTGCAGGGCACCCCGGTGACTCACCTGGTAAGAGTGTGTATCTTCGCTGGCGGGCAGAGACCTTGTATCTCCATACTTTCACTTTTTATGTGTTTCCCCCTGCCCCCCCAAAAGCTCCAATTTCATCCTACAACAGTCTTCTTGCATAAGTAGCAGATCAACAAGCTCAGAACACGTCACATTGTGATGCGTTGTGATCTTGTAGATCTGCTATGTTTGGAAATGTTGAAAGTTAAAGCGGTTAAGTGTGTCTGTGGTGCATTTTATAAATATTGAACCAATGAAAAGTATTAACAAGATCTTGTGACTAAATAATGACTACAATGGACACATTGTGGACACATAATCCTTTCTGCAGCTGGCCCACGTTCGAATATGACGTGAATCTCTTTTCTTCATGTCATCGACTACTTACCTGTCTCCCTGTTCACTGCCACTATCAAAAACATAATAATTATAATCTTCGTGGATCCTGAACTATATTTGTCGTGTCGCAAATGGTTTACAGACTTTCCGAGGCGTGTCGATTGGATCAGAGAGAGTAGTATTACTTTTGAATGAGCCTGGTGCACAGAGCAATATTACATTTACTCAATTTAAGGCCTGCGAAGAACAATTTCAAGCATCCCTGCAGTGGATGCTGAGAATCTTATCTGACACCTCCCTGACTGAAGTATATAAACGATGCTGTGGGTAAGCCTTCACTTTGGGCCTGTACTGACACAAACAAACGCACACACACACACACACACACACACACACACACACACACACACACACACACACACAAACATGCGCGCACGCATGCACACAGCTGCTGTTATGGGTGTGTTTGAAAAGAGATTCCCCAAGGAGATGAGGAAAAACACACAGCCTTGTCCTTTGAATCTCATCAGCCGGTACCTGCACTCTTCTCCTATAGCTACCATTGGCGGTGCAATACCTCCTTGAAGATGACTGATAGTGACATTGAAGACGGGGAGAGAGCAGTGCCACTGAGGGTTCACTATGCCATACCACGGAGAGCAGGCTGACAAATGATTCTTAAAGGTCCTAAAAGGAAGACAGTGCTTCCTCGGTCATACATATAAGACAGTCATTTGCCTCCCAGAGTGCAGGCGAGGACGTGGCCTTGACCTTTCTGCTGGGCAAAATGAATAATAAGCAAGGTGGGATCTAATGGCTCCGCGGCTTCCATGTGGATCTCTGATGTGCATCATGTCATAATTGATAACGCCAGTCTTGCCCTCATGATCTGACATTATGAACTCAAATACATTATGAAATACAAATATTCACAATGTCTGACCAGACAGACAGACAGACAGACAGACAGACAGACAGACAGACAGACATATGACCCCCTTCTCTCCTTCTAGCTGTGGTTTGCTCTGATGATGTTTTTGCATATTGTGACTGTCATTATGGACAATATGAAGCTTGTTTGTTCAGGAAAGGTTGTGACAGAACACATACAAGTGTAAATAATACATTGAATAAGTGTCAACATTGTGGGGGGGAAAAAAACCAATAAATATACTTACAATAAAACATTGCAGAAGAAAGCTGAGTTGATCGTATACTAATGCACAAGCAATTATGAATAAGAACACATACAATTGTCAGTTTCACAAGAAAATATTAGGTAATTAAAGCACATTTCCTTTGCTGATAATATATTCTTTTTTTTTGGTCATTGGTATTAGAAGCAGGAGGTGCTGCACACACTCGCATAATAATTCTATTTCAAATTAAAAAAAGGCTCTCAGTTAGGTCAGCTCCAACCTAATTAATTTCTTCCAGTGCTGTGCTGTCCTGCTGCTGGAACGTCTCCATGGTCCCTTCGGCTCAAACAGCCCCTTGTTATTACTTCATCATTGGAGTGGAGAGGCATGGTGTTTGTCTCGTTGAAATAGCCCAGTGGTTCTCAAACCTTTTTCATGTCAAGGACCCTGAAATTGATGTATGTATTCGGCCGCAGATCCCCACTTGAAAACAGTTTGTGCCAGGGACCCCCCCCCCCCCCATAAGAGAAGGTAGATGGTATCAAGATTTCTCAAAAGAATTATAAAAAAATGAGCCAAAACGTGAAATAGGAACTGGAACCTTCTGAAGGACCCCTGGGGTCCCCAGACCCCACTTTGAGACCCAGTGAAACACCCCACAAGGCCACCTTTAAAGATAGACATAGCACACGTGGTACCTCATTAATAACGGTTCTGCAAGTATAGGTTGTGTTATTTAGGTGCCTAATATATTTCATATTCCTATGTATACAGTTCAGAGATGAATATAACAAAGAATAAATAAACATATGGTGGGTTTTTTTGGAACAGTTGAACGGGGGTCTCCTTTGTGAATATCACTCTTGCTTTTTGCACATCAGTTTTCCCTGCATTAACATCGCTGTGCGGCGGTACACAATACAATTAGGTTGGGCCCAGATGCTTGACTCAGCCACGCATGGCTGGTCAGAACATTCATCTTCGATGCTACATATGGACTATGGGGGCACACTGTAAACTCTTGAGTGTTAATGAGTGTTCATTTTAACTGCTTCATTTAACTGTGAGTCCTGGCCCTGGTTACACACAACCAGACATTTTGGCCTGAGGTTAGTGCTAGAATAACGGTCATGGGGTCACTCAATTAGTTAGGATTCATCTTCCAGAGCGCATGGATGAACAGTAGATTTAACTCATTGACTGCCAGAATTAATACCGGTCTGTCCAGTCACTGTCATGATCTCTTTTCAGGACCTCTGCCTTATTCAAGGGGCGGAAATACCCCGGGTCTTGAACTGGAAGTTAGCGAAAAGCTAAGGGATTCTCTTTAGAAGACATTTTGAAGCTCTTGCTACTGAGATGATCGATTATTTCTGTGGAAAAATCCCACCCTTTAACATGTTTATCAATGGGTGAGAAGCGCAGCTTGCCAGACCTTTGTCTGACAGAGTGTAGTGGGTGGGGCTTAGTGAAGGGTCCATTGAATCTGCTGGAACCTTCTGATTTCCAGGTGGGCTCTAGGACCATTCAGCTTCACTCAAACTACACGGAGCCTATCCATCCAGACATTTTTTGTTGAAATATGTTGTTTGTGGCCAAGGTCGTGGACGGGTGAATGGTCCGACTGATGACACCTTCATCCTTAGAGTCCTGCCACTAGCATGGCTAAAACACGTGAGTGGCCAGCACATGGTGACTGGTGGATGACTGTGTTCACTAACTTCAGCTTCGCACATGCGTGCAACCAAGTATGAACAAGTAAGCCTGACACAAAGGTCACATGAAGTTTTTCAGAAGATTACTCACACTATAGCGTCCCTATTCTGGGGTGTACCGTCAGCGAGGTGAAGAGATTTGGTCTAAACAGAGCTTGTATATCTCCTATTTTTGGAAAAATCTTTCAATATTTAACTCAACTCTTTGCCTTATGGAGGTGCCTGGAACAAAATATTTTGAGATGGGGTCCCACGGCCAAATATTCATTCATCATTTTGGGGGTCCTTGACATGAAATCGTTTGAGTTTGTCAGAGAACAGCTAGGATTTAGAAGACATAATAGTGTAAAATCGGTCTCAGGTCTTAAAAGTGGTTAAAACGATCCCTAGCAAGACAAAATATATGCCTTAATACATTTTAACTAGATCCAAAAATATAAACACCTTAAATATTCTATGTATTTTATGCATAGATAATCTTTCACTCCATAGCATAGGGACTGCTTCTGTCGCATGGTCATATGCCCATGTGTGGTCTAGCTCTATATGTATGGAATGCATATAAAAAACAACGTAATACTTCCTAAGGATGATATGAGCATCAAAGCGATATTTTAAATACTTTTTATTATCACATTTTGTCCACTATGGTATACCTTAATGAATATTTTAAGCTTTGGACTGGAGCTTATTTCAGTGTGCGGATCTTATCTTTTTTCTATTATTAACTTTAGCCCGGCACCTGGCGTTTAGTTAGTGGATGTGCATCCTCTATTGTATCTTTCTCCATATTTGTCTTATTAGCCAGGGATCCTTTTAAACCATGATGGGCCCTCTCTCTGAAATGTTGCAGTGTGTGTTGGAAAGCCAACAGCACACAAGGCGTGTTCAGGGATATTATTATTGATAGGCGGCGCGTGCGTCATTTTTTACGGCTTCATTATTTATCTGTATCTGTATATGAGGTGAATATTACTCATCTCTAGCTCGCAGCAGCACGTTAGTTCCATTCAGAGAGAGAGCACAACAACAAACAGGAGTCTGAATTTAATTTCATGCTGTTGATCTGCGTTTACAACTCGAGCATCTGACTGACTTTGGGGAAATAATTTGATTGCTAAAAAAGCGGTGTCTGTCCTGCATGCATTGCACATCACAGACTCAGAAATATACTGTAAACAATCCACAAATCATAACTGTAAACTATTGCAGCAAGAGAAGGGTCTCGAGGACTTAATTATTGACTGTTACAGTACTTGGCAGCCACGCCAAGGCAACCTCCTAAATGGTAAATGGTGCATTTATATAGCGCCTTTATCCAAGGCGCTTTACAGAGATTGTGCATTACATTCACCCATTCACACACACATTCATACACCGATGGCGGCGGAAACCATGCAAGGCACCAACCAGCACATCGGGAACAATTAGAGGTTCAGTGTCTCGCTCAAGGACACTTCGACACTAACTCTGGGGCAGCCCGGGGTCGAACTGGCAACCTTTGCTACTGTATATTGGTGACTGTTTTTGCTCGACATCTTTCAACCCGACATCCCTATTTTTGGCACATCATTACAGGTGAAAACGTTCAAAATGCAAATAGCAAAAAAAAAGTCCCATCTACAAGCTACAAATGAGTTGCAGTGCACTGTGAGCTTTTTGTTCAGCTATTTTTGTTTAGCACCGTGACAAGGTATAAAATAGTGCTTCAGTAGTTAAGTTAAAACAAAGTGAATGCAATCATTTGCTAAACAAAACACAATCCATCTTATTGTTTCACTTCTTCTATGCATTATGTCCGCTCAAAGTCATATAGTTACATTATAGTCTTCCTAGAAACGCAGTAGGCGTATACTGTACTGTCTTTTATAAAAACGTTGATAGGCTATACATGCTAATTGCATAATTCTGAGTTGAATATTAACTCTGGATCATCCATTGATGGAAAATAGGCATTCCAGCTAAATAAAGACTGCATGGATATGGACTTCATCTTCATTTCCAGTTGAAAGCCAACTGAGAGCTCCTAAACTGTCACTTTCATTGACGTCAGTGTTTCCTTCATTCCGGGCGACCTTTGATTATAGTACAACTTATATCAATAGCTGTGATGTGTACGGCCTCTCTAGTCTCTCAAGACACGAACGAACGTCCAACTCTCTGACAGACCCACTTAACCTGCAGGAGGCTGCTTTGCGCCTGCATGGGAGAGAGAGAGAGGCATTCCAAGTCCATCTGATAGTGATCAACCGTGCAGCTGAGGGAGAACTATAGCCACAAGGCAGAGTTGAAAGCCAGCTGGTTATCCCACGATCATGTTCTTGGTTATTTCAAACACGTTTACTCCTTTGGCAGCTCAACAATGGATACGACTTTGAAACCATCATGATCTGCGACGTCGGCATAAAAAGCAGCTCTAACCTATATCACATTATTTCAACTGCTCTGTCAACAACTGTTTTAGGGATTCATATTAGCATTCATTTTAATTGCCAGAATGAAAATGAATGACGGGTGTGTAGTGCAGTGTAAAGTAACTAAGTACATTTACTGTACTTATTTTAGGTATTTTTACTGGAGTATTTCCAATTTTAAACAGGCTACTTTTACTTCTATACCCCACTACATCTCAGAGCAGGCAAATATTGTACTTTTACTCCACTGCATTCATTTGAAAGCTTTAGTTTCTATTTTCTTTGCAGATATAAATTCTTATATTATAAAAGATAGCCTACATTAACCAAAATTCAGCCCTATTCTATACACCGGTATAGGTTATTTGAAAATAGCAGATCTACAAGCTCACAACGACGTGATGTGAGCTTGTAGATCTTCAAACATTTTTGTACTTTTACCTTTGGTACTTTAAGTATATTTCGATGCCAATATTTTGTTTACTCAGCATTTTGAACACATGCAGGCCTTTTACTTGCAACAGAGTATTTAATGTATTGTGGTTGTGGTATAGGCTATTGCAATTGCTAGTTTTCCTTAAAGGACCTATAACATAAAATTCAACTTTTTCCATTTATTTTGTGTTTTTAGGGCTCCCATATGTGTTTTCTATCCCCACAAATAACCAATTTTGAACAATCAGGCTTTCATATCATACAGGTGCTTTAATGGAAATTGCTCTCAGGAACAGCTCAACTGATTTTGGTCTCATCATGATGTCATCAATGTCACCCTACTTTGTATAATTCCTCCTCTTCTTTAGTCTTCAGTTCCAAATTTGCATTTCCACTTTGTTTACAATGTCCACCATTGTTGATTTTCCAAGTTGGCATGTAATGGAAACAAGCCTGGTTTTATCTAGCATCAGTATTATAATGACTCAAATATTAAATAATCTGCATATCAGCACCCCCACCACCTCAGGACATTGTGGTACTGCATCTAAAACTGCTTTCAAAGTCCAGAAAGAAATGGACTGGTTATAAATATATCAGAGTGGTGATTGAGGCTCAAACCATTAGAAATAACTTTGAGGGACATAGACAATATGATATTAAATATTAAAAGCAGTTTTAAAATCCATGTTATTTGCGCTTTAAGTAAAATATCTGAGTAGGCCTACTTCTTCCACGGTCCACCACTGGTGTTGTGGTGGCATTTTCTTTCGTGGGGTCTATGTTGTTCTACCTGCAGACTCTCCCACCCCAGAACACTTCATGTTCGCCCCTGACTAAGCTTGGCGCAGTAGCCAGCCCTATTTAAAGTCCATCAATGCATGTATTTGTTCCCTTCTTCCCAGAGCTTCCAATGGGAGGAGCTCTATACGATGCAACTGCATGCGAAGCTTCCCCGAGTCCACCTCTAGAGCATGCAAATGACAGAGGAACTCCACTCCAATATATCACGGTTTGGATCACTACAGGGAGCGCACCGCACCGCACGGGCACAGCACAGGATATGCGCGCTCCTCTGCTGGCAGGACTGCGAAAGATGACAGAAGTCAGCACCGGCTTTTCCCCCACTGTTGTGTTCGATCTCGTGGCGTGGCCCTGTTAATGAATTAAGTACCTACACAGTGGAGGAAAGACAGAGGAGAATGAAGAACGTCCCAGGACTCGAATGAACAGCAGATCAACGTGAGGCGAGCGCTACTTTGTTTTATTATGGAATAACCGCGGCTCGAACATTCATTGTACAGATTGAAACGAGAGGAGGAAGAAACTGCGGATCGGAGTGAGGCAGAAGGGAGTAATAAGACTGCGCGTAAAGTTTCTGTGATCATCATTCCATCTTTTAAGGAGCACATCGGATCGGACTCGAGAGAAAGTGTTGGCGAGGTTCAATGCGTCGCAGCCCCGCGCCCCCCGATGGAGCCAACACTGTAACATTTGGAGTACCAGGAGTAGCCACTCTTTTTCCTTTTAATCAATTGAGCCGGTAAGCCAAAGACGACTGTATTTTTATTGTACCATCATTTTGTATCGTATATTGTTCCCCTTTTTATATTAATATTATAGACTAGCCTGATATTAGGTAGACGATGTTTAATAGCTTTCAGGCTACCCAGGTGTCCACAAATGAACACCTTCCGACACGATGTTGTAGCCTAACTATAAGTCGTTAATATTGCTCTCAGTTTAGGCTGTCATCATAATAAATCGGTATTTACAAGTGCGCCGTGTCAGCATGAAGCATTTATGATGATGGATTAACATTTCTGAAGTGATTTGCTACTATACCTCCATAACATATTCTATTTAAGCATGCACCGAAGAGTTAGGCTGCTGTTTCACTCTCTCCTTGTTTAAATCAAGAAACGAAAAGTCATTTAAAAGTTGTGTATAATATATGTCACAGTATCATGACAACTATAGGCAGGCTATAGCTCCCACCTCTAGATAGATAGATAGATAGATAGATAGATAGATAGATAGATAGAGGTGGGAGCTATAGCGTATAGTTGTCATGGTACTGTTACTGTGAGGAGAAAAGAGAGAGACTTCAGAGGGCTATACTGTAACTCACCGTGCAGGACTCAGGAGGCTATACTGTCCTATGGCGCTGCGCTGGCTGCAGGCATGCACCGCGCTGATCTGCATAGTGCAGATTTACTGGCTCTGTTGCCTTTCATCTTTAAGCTTATTAGCAGTGGGCATGTAGGACATCTGCACACCGAACACAGCATTTTTTGGCCGCTCCGTCTTGTTCTCTCAAACATCTGCGGGTGATTTGATTATGATATCTTTTGGTCAATTAATTGCATTTCTTGCTCGTGCTCTAGATGAAAACTGATATGGGCTAAAGCTTGTTTTGGCATATTCTTTCCACCTCCCTCCTTTGGTCTACTTTTTTCTGTCTTGCGGAGGCTAGCCTCTGCCATTTGGCACTTCAGGACAGGTCCAGGAGGGTGTGCAGAATGTGCACATTCGGTAAGCACAAGTGCACCTTGCTCAAGAAAAACAGTGTCTCCATTAGCTTCTTATTGTGGTTTATTTAATTAGATTTGGATGCCAATTTTGGGGTTGACTGCTCCATTGTTTTAATAGCTTGTGTGCCTTTGTACCCACCCCAAGTTGTGTATTTTAATGAAGAAAATTTTAAACTGTTTATTTTTAATTATTTACAAGGCCTTACAATTAGGCTATTGGATACATTCCAAACCAAGATGCACTTTAATATGTTTGAGTAAAGTAAGAAGAGTCTCTTCATGCCTCTATATATCTGCCAGCTCAAATTAATGGGGCAGCTTCAAAGATCAGTCAACCACAGAACAATTGGGGAAATAATGGACTAATATAAACTCCCCAGAGGCAGGCTGGTGTGTTTTCTTGTGGTCATCAAGAAGCAGTTCAGTTGGATTACCATGACATGAAATTAGATGCTCAAACTGGCAATGAGGGAAAATATTTACTACCCTGTATACTGTAGGCTACATCCCACTACATCCCATATTTGGGTTTAGTCTCCTCGGCATTGCAGGTGGGCATGCAGTGCTGCGATTTTGTGAAATATCCCATGCAAATTGGATTTGTCATCCTCAAGCTGAACAGTCACAGGGGCCATTAGTGGGCGAGAAAAAACCATAAGGACAGAGGCAGGGGGGGGGGGGGATAGATAGTCAAACTCTGTTCAGCCGCAGTGTACTCTGAGACAGGAAAACCCTTCAGATAAATACAGTGAGGCTATTTCTCAAAAGACGCACAGAAAATAGGCTCCGCACACCCACGGAATATTGGATCAGCCGAGAAAAGACGAAACGAGGGGCAGGGGAGGTGAACTCTCTCTCGCGCGCCTCTTCAGTGGGCGGATGTCACAATTATCATTCCCTGGGATTGCAGTGGAGAGATGCGGGCCGCTAGTAGGCTCGATGCGGAGGTGGGTGCAGGGTCGTGTCAAACCTGCAGGGCAACTGGGCAAGCCACATCACTTAATACAGCGGGGGGGGGGGGGGGGGGGGGGGAGACCGTCAGTGCCACCATAATTGAGGACGGCAAACAAACAAACGCACGCACGAACACACACACACACACACACAACACACACACACACACACACACACAACACACAACACACCGGTCATGCTCATGCACATGCAGAAACACGCTCCATTAGTGCACGCACATACGCAGAGGTAATGGGAGCACCAGGGCCTCTAATCTTCCCTCCCGTGTCAAGCTGAAATGAATCTGGCCTCGCTGGATGCAACAATTAAGTCTCTCATTCTCAGCCCCTCCAAGTTCAGAACCAGAACACCTAGCACTTTAAAAAGAAGAAGAGGTGGGGGGGGGGGGGGTGATCTACTTTTCTTCTACTGCTCAACGTGACTATATTTATTTTCAATGCTAGTTTAAATGGGAGCGAGTTGTGTAAGGCTGATATATGGATGAATGCCTTTTCTATAGCATGCAGCATCAGAATAGGCATTATTGAAGAATATAGCTGCATGTGGCCTGCTGGGTGTATATGCCACTCATTGCTGTGTTGCTGTTGCACGGGGTCTTTTGTCACCAACACTGACAACAAAGTTGCCTTTTGTCACGAACACTGACAGGTCGCCTTGTGTAACTACAGTATAAACCCCTTTTTTATGACAAAGCCCTCTATCAGACATGGGGGAGTTCAGGTGAAGGCCAGTGGTTTCCAAAGTGAGTGCAGGTACAGAGTCCAATGAGTCCTTGAGGATATTCTTCAGAAAATAAAGAGCATAGTATGAAGTTTGTTTTCATTCACCTTTAAGAGAAAATATGTCTGTGCCTATATATCTATGTTAAGCAAAAGTCCCTGTTGTTGGTTATGGAATGGAAAGCCAGTGTTATGACGAAATGTTCTGTGAACCAAGGCCATGCAGTGCACACAATTCACAGCCTTTGTATAAAGTGCAGCCTTTCTGTGTTGATGCCTGCCGATCACACAGTTCTAGAGTTCAAGATCAAAAACACGCGATTCTTGTTGTCTGTAAATGCATTAATCTAAATCCTCTATTATGAATTGATATATCTGTCACTGGCTCATAGGAAAAAAATGAAAGAACCTTGCAGGCCATGTTGAAAGCGGGGTCGTGCTTTCAGAAATGCGTTTGGCCTTTTTCAACTGTACTCTGCAGTACTCTGCAGTATTCACTTTTAATTGGTCTTGAAAGCCTCGTCCAAGTAAAACCTGCAGGAAGGTCATCACAAGGCCCAGCTGCTTAGGCCATTAAGCATACAATTAACGTACTTGCCTGAAAAAGAAGTTTTTATAGCTTTGAAAGAAGAGCTACTGATGCTAATCAGGCAGATTCTTGTAATCTGACTAATTCTGATTACATCATTTACTTTCCTAATTTGCCCAGGCCATGCACTTGGCAAAGAGGTCCATATAATACCATCCTATGTGAGATTACCCTCTAGAGCTGTATGATGGCCATTGGCAGAACCACTGTATACAGTTCTGTGCACAGTGGACAAGTCCAGGTACAGACAAGCACTATACTGTTGCATTATGGTGCTAAATGACCCATTAAAGCTTAACCTTACATTGCAACAAACAAGCACAGGTCAGCATCCGCAGGGCTTCCAAGCCTAAGGCTCGTAAGCCTTTGCTCTATTGGATTCCACACATCACAAAACATATAGGCCATTTAGATAAGAGAATTTTTAATTTGATGTACTTTGAATAGTTAAAATGGACAAACACAGGGAAAATAAATAACACTACAATGCATGCCTGCCTGCAACAGCCCCGAAATCGTGCACGACGGCACCCACATGCACACACAGACTAAAAGTTCAGCACCACGGACAGCGATCCTGTCATTTTGGAACCCACTTCAACGGAAGCAAATTATGTTGGACGTGTATTTCCTATTATGGGCCCGCTTGACATTCCACCCCTGGGGCACTACATTCCTAATGCTTAGCATACAGTAAAGTTGGATGTGATGGGCCCTCGGGGGGGCGTCCTGGGCCCGAGGACAGCCGTACTTTCCCCCCTGAATGTCTGTCCCATGGATGATCATAGCTATAATAAGAACAAAGTGACAAAGGCTACATTGTGAGAACAGCCCATAAAGTATGTGATTTGCAATAGCTTGGCTTTGGCCGTGTGTGCTTTAGCCAGATTAAAAAACAAGAACACATTTGACAGTTTTTCTCTCTCTTTTTTTTTTTTTTTTTGTACGGCCATTGTTGCATCGTGCTTACCTTGTCACGTAGCTTCCAGCTGGAATGCAATGCCTCTGTTGGCATCTCTCCAAGCCTCAAATAGAAATCATGTTCATCAATCTGGTGTTCTTAAGTGACAAAGGCTACTTTGTGTGCATAGCACATAAAGTATATATGACATGGCTGCAGCTGTGTGTGCATATGACAGATTAGAAAAATAAAAAATAAAACATATTTGACTTACCCCATTTGAAGAGGAAGGCCATTGTTGCCTCCTGCTTACCTACCTTGTCATGTAGCTTCCTGCCGGAATGTAGAAGTATCTGTGGCAGGTCTCCAAGCCTAAACAGAAATCTTGATAGTCAAAAGCATTCATCATTGGTGTTCCATTTTCCCAAAAGAACATTATGTTTTTAGATGCTCTGTTTCCTGGCAGGATGACCAAATAGCCCACCCAGTTGTATTCTCACAGAGTAATGTATTACAATGTAGAATTGCTAGGTCCATTCTTACTTTGCAAGCTTAATGCCGTACACACTTCTCCAAGTCTTGTATGAGTCTCCAAACTGTGTGTTGCTGTTGATTACTATTAATGTGTAATTTCAATCTAGGAACACAACTTCCCCAATGTGTTCCCCACATGGATTTCTCCTGACCCATAAAAACACAGTACCTGGAATTCTGTAGTATCCTTCACACAAACACACATGCACATGTCTGCGTGTGCGTGCACACACAGAACCAAATGGCCCTATGGGTCCATTTGTGCACTATCAGAGTTCTTGAAAATGCTTGAAATAAAATGTAAAAGTTTGAGAACCACTGGTCTAAGGGGTCTAACATGATCATAAGAGAGCTTCACATTTTGTTCTACGGCATAACTTGCACCTATTAATATCTCAACTGTGAATTTTGAAGCTGTCATGTGCATTTCTAAACTGAAATGTGTGTGGTTCGTAAAAGGTGAAATGTGTTGATTTGGATTGTTAGTTAGATTATTAGCAGCTAACACAGGATGATGGGGTTGTGCTTTTCAAAGAGACATTTGCAATGTTGTTTGCCTATTTTAACTGTCCTCTGCAGTATTCTTAATTGGTCTGAAACGCCTCCTCCAATGAGACCAGGAAGGTCAGCACATGTCTCAGCTGTTTAGGTCATCAGGCACTTAATTAGCTTACCTGCCCTGGAAAACAAAGATGTTAGCTTTGAAAGAAAAAAGACCAGCTAATCAAACATCATTGTACTCTGACACATTCTTATGACTTAATTTACTTTCCTAATCTGCCCAGGTCGTGCACTAAGACAAAGAGATTTACACAATGCATTATGCTAGATTATGCTTTAGTGCTGCATAGCCATCTGCTGTGACAAAAGTGACAAAGGCGAAAGCCCATAAAGTACAGTTTCTGACATGCAATAGCTTGGCTGTGTCTGTGAAACACACACACACACACACACACACACACACACACACACACACACAGGAAAAACACTAGAGGAAGGCCATTAAATGTCTTTCGCTTGCGTATGACAGATTGAGAAAAAAAACCCATTCCTTACAACATTTGAAAAGGAAGGCCTTTGTTGCCTTGTGCTTACCTTGTCATGCAGCT
This sequence comes from Protomyctophum parallelum, assembly GCF_964188405.1. Lineage (NCBI taxonomy): Eukaryota > Metazoa > Chordata > Actinopteri > Myctophiformes > Myctophidae > Protomyctophum > Protomyctophum parallelum. The sequence goes on along the minus strand of NC_139715.1, from coordinate 23,254,076 downwards.
TCCGGCTGGCATTTAGGCAACATGGCAAGTCTCCAAGCCTAAACGAAAATCATGTTCTTCAATCTAGTGGTACACCTTCCCAAAAGAACAGCCTATCTTCATATTTCCCATGCCCTCTGTGTTTCCTGAACAGGGTGACCAAACAGCCTGCGCAGTAATGAGTAATGAAGGAAGAGAGATGTCTTGATCAAATTGTAATTCACTAGATTTTCATTCTTTATTTGCCTCTGGGGTCGGTCTCCCAACTTTATTTTAGTTTGTTGACTAATATTGATTTGTAATTCGTTCTCCGAATAATAATTAATAATACAATAACAAAACAAAAAAAGCACAATGCGCTCGTACATGGCTTTCCTGTAACTCATGAAAACCACAGACCCAGACTTCTCTAGTAACCTTTAAGGACCACAAAGCTATATTATTAAATGTCTGGAGAGGGCACAGAGTTGCTCACCCATGCAGCTCATAATCCCCTAGGGACACCCCGCTTCCGAGTATTCGGAAGGTGAGTGTCACAGCTTGAAATAACAGGAATGACCGACCTTGGATGCATGCATATCAATGGTGACAGTCCATTGTGTCGATCTACTAAGTACTCTAGGTGTCTGAAGTATAGTCTAAAGAGTTGGATAACAGTGACTGATGGATTCATGAACCAATTCAATTACAGAGGTGAGGTTTGCAAGGTAAATGCATAATGACAACATGAACGTTTCACTCTGCAAGTCAATAGAATACACATTTATTTACGGAATTTTTGGGTTAGTAAATAGTCATAAAGAGGTTATATCAATTAGTGATCGCTCGTGACTCAAGCATGTGCACGCTACTAGTTAAACATTCCACAGCACATCCCTGCGTGTGTGCATGGCATGCATGTGTGCGTTCGTGCATGTGTGCATGCATGTGCACCAGCAATATATTGGTAGACCTTTGTTTTGTTTCTGTCTAATGTTTGTGGTGAAGCCGTCATGTGCATTTCCAAACTGGAATGTGTGTGTGGTCTGAAATGTGTGTGTGGTCCTTAGGGAGACGTTTATCGAAATGCCATCTCAGCAAAAAGTGACAATAGTTACTTTGTGAGTTACTTTGTGAGCTTAGTTTACGTATGGTGTAATCTTGTCATGTTGCTTCCTTCAAGATGGAACGTAGGTCTCCATGGCAGGTCTTCAAGCCTTAGGGCACACTCACACATCTGCGTCAGAAGTGCTGTAGTCAACGCATGCCGACGCCTCCTCCCATATTGTCTTGGGCAGTACTGTTAGTTTGACTTACGTTGGGAGTGGTTGGCTTATACTGAAAGATAACTGTGTGCGACATCTCTGTTGGCCGATAAACGTTCACCAGTGTTGAACACTACAGTTCATAGGAGTTGTGGTGCATCAAAGCACCACAACTGGATGGTTCACCCCGTGTATGTGTGACTGTGTGACTGATGGGGCCCTTATAGTTCATCTAGAAGAGGGTCTGTGCATGAGTGGCAGTATTCATTTACTTATTTTCATTTTGAGTGACGCTAGCGCCTCCAATGCATGATCTATGGGATTTTCTATGTTTGCTTAGAACGTAAATCGTTTTCCAGCCAAGTCTATGGACTTTAAGGACATTACAATGTTTGTTTAGAGCACTTATGACGTAAATCGTTTGCCAGCCAAGTCTTGTAGATTGGCTAGTTGTGGTGAACTACTACTTGTGGTGTGGTTGTAGTCAGGTCTGAGGATTTGAGGTTTGATTGGACCCTTATGGGTCTGTAAAAGTTTATGTATGAGTGAATCATGGTCATTATCATGGTCAGTATCATGGTCATTATCATGGTCAGTATCATGGTCAGTATCATCAATATCATGGTCAGTATCATATCAATATCATGGTCAGTATCATGTCAGTATCATCAATATCATGGTCAGTATCATCAATATCATGGTCAGTATCATATCAATATCATGGTCAGTATCATGTCAGTATCATGGTCATTATCATGGTCAGTATCATATCAATATGATCAATGAGAGAAATCAGGTCCCGCACACTGTCTTCACTTATATGCCAGTAGTTCATTAGGCTACTGAGCGTTACAACGTCTCTGTCGCCTTCATCAGGTCAAGGACTATTTTCTACAACGTATCGTGATTCAGTATCATGTCATGTCAGTATCATGGTTATAGTGTCATGTTAGTATCATTGTCAGTATCATGGTCAGTATCATGGTCAGTATCATGTCAGTATAGTGTCAGTATCATGGTCAGTATCATGGTTAGTGTCATGTCAGTATCATGTCATTATCATGGTCAGTATCATGGTCAGTATCATGTCAATATCATAGTCAGTATCATGTCAGTATTAGTCAGTTCCATGGTCAGTATCATGTCAGTATCATGGTCAGTATCATGTCAATATCATAGTCAGTATCATGCCAGTATAGTGTCAGTATCATGGTCAGTATCATGGTTAGTGTCATGTCAGTATTAGTCAGTTTCATGGCCAGTATCATGTCAGTATTAGTCAGTTTCATGGTCAGTATAATATCAGTATCATGTCATAACCTGTCAGTACCATTTGTGCACTCTCAGGATTTTACAGTGTAGATTAAGGTCCCAAAGTAAAACATAAATAGCAAAAGACCCCTGTGGTACCACAGTGAATGAAGTATATAGACCCCTGTGGTACCACAGTGAATGAAGTATATAGACCCCTGTGGTACCACAGTGAATGAAGTATATAGACCCCTGGGGTACCACAGTGAATGAAGTATATAGACCCCTGTGGTACCACAGTGAATGAAGTATATAGACCCCTGTGGTACCACAGTGAATGAAGTATATAGACCCCTGGGGTACCACAGTGAATGAAGTATATAGACCCCTGTGGTACCACAGTGAATGAAGTATATAGACCCCTGGGGTACCACAGTGAATGAAGTATATAGACCCCTGTGGTACCACAGTGAATGAAGTATATAGACCCCTGTGGTACCACAGTGAATGAAGTATATAGTTAATAATGCCTCACGGTGCCCATGCAGCCCACAAGCTTACAAGGCACGTTATTTAGAGCACATTCAGAAAACAGGTACTTCCATTACCGATATATCAATGGCACGTCAGAGCTCATACAAACAATAAAACTCAAACAAAAAGAAACAAGCCATCAAATTATACAACTAAGCCTCGAAATAAACTGAATTAAGAACTCCTCTTCCACTTTCTGTGCTTTACCTCTAAGGTTTGTCAACATAAAATATTCCTGTCTAAGTATAGCCATGCTAACATGTCTATAACCTTTAAACATTTTTTTTCAAAAAGACTGCATATAAGTCGGAGCTATGAGAAAGATTCTGACAAAACATTACAAGTTGGAGGTCCATTCACAGGGACTTTTCCATACCCTGAAAGTTGGACATTTCTCATTTCCCCACTTGGTATGAACACCCAAAGTCCTCGAAGCTTATAGAATTGAGAACTGCTCTGTGGGATTTGGAGCAGACTAGATAACATCAAATTGCCACTAGTGGGGGCCCTCCTTTACCTAGCCGGGGGGTGATTGATTATTATGTTATTATTAATTAGCGGGTCTACAAGCTGGTCTGTGAAGTTGTACATATGCCATTTTTCCCTTGTTTTGCGTGACACTGCCATATAGTTTTCTACCCGACAACCTGGCGGTGACGTTATCCCTTGGCTTACATGGTGACACAGGAGGTGGTACTTAACTCATCGATTGCGCAAAACGCTCTAAAGCGTTTTATTAATCTCGAGCGCCGTCTGCGCATCACGCTCTAAAGCGTTTTATTGGTGTTTTTACTGTATACTGTACATCAACTTCTCTGACGCCCGGACAACACATAATGTAACACTGATCACCTCCAGAAAGATCCGCTGTGAGATCCGGGAGTTTAAAGCCCCCCACCTCCTGAAAAGAGGCCTGGTCTAACCACATTCCAGGCATGCCGTATCCATTACGACGTACTGGGGAGGCGGCATCGCCGTCCTGCACACGGCATAGACCAACGCAGATCAGGGGATCTAAAATGGAGCTACCCATTTTCTAGTGTGTGTGAAATTTGTGAATACACTCGATTACCCTTCCCCTCCTGTTTCTACATGGTTTCTCCCGAGGCATCTCTCCATCGCATTACAGTTTCTTCCCCCCCCCCCCACTCATTCACACAGATCCACTCGACACAGCCCTCTCTAATTCTTTCCAACGACAACTCACCGGTCTGCCGCCTCATTCTCGGAAATATAAACCCGTATATAAACCAAGAATAATCTCCAACGGTCGATCGCCATTTCACGCACAGGTATACGCGAAACGAATGACGTATTCTCGAAGGACCGCCATAGGAGAAGCAGTATACATCTGACCAACTGTCTTTTTTTCGCCGTCGCGTCAGCCATGTTTGGACAAAGAAGCAGTATACTAGGCTAGCAGATATCACACCGTGGAACCCCCCCCACACTGCGAGTTGCGATCGATCGTTTTGCAGTTTGCAATGCTACTCTCATTCTCGGAAAAAAGATTCTCGGCAGTTGATCACCATAATCGCCATAGCGCCTTCGCCAGCCAATTGCAGTGATAAGGCGTCTGGGACGTAATCGACCCGTTTGTAATGGATAACTAATACAATCCTAAGCTGCGGAAGCCATCGTGTTGTCTGTCATTTTGTCGAAATCACAGCCAGCCGGGCTACGCTTATCGCTCCTGTGGTTCATGTCCAGACATGTCGTGGAACCCCCCCCCCCACTGCGAGTTGAGTCGCTCCTGTGGTTCATGTCCAGACATGTCAACCTCTCAAGTCACTGTTATGCTATCAAACGATCTGTTGATTTTGTTTACTGAGACAATGATCACATATGTGCATAGAATCATCATCATCATGACGTTATCATGACAGGCAGATATAAACATAAATAAATTATCATATACATACTACACACTGAATGAAAGCCCTAAATGTCTAATTTTAGGAGGAAAACAAATAAAATACACATATCCCATATACTGTTTGTCAATACTAGACTATTGAATCCATTTCATTTATAAAATTCTCTTTTTCAGAGAGAACTTTAGCCCATTCTGACCTGAGATCAGATTCATACGAGGTTTCCACTGGACACACACTGGTCTGATTAGAGAAAGCATGGACCTATAGAACTATTATTCACAAAATAAGGCATATAGCGACATGTACATACTATATACCGTATGAAACAGAAGACTCTCTGCTTTCATAAGAAAAAAACTAATACTGTAATAATAATAAAAATCACACCCATGTGAAGTGAGCAGTGCAATGTTGTGAAGTGAGCAGTGCAACATTGCACTGCTCACTTCACAGGGGTGTGATTTTCATTATTATTACAGTAGAAGTATTTTTCTTATGAAAGCAGAGAGTCTTCTGTTTCATACGGTATATAGTATGTATAGGCCTTATTTTGTGAATATTTAGTTGTCAGTTCCTTGTCTTGTCTAAAATACTCTGAGGATTTCAGAAAATGCATGGACCTGAAGAACCATTATTCACAAAATAAGGCCTATAGCGACATGTACATACTATATACCGTATGAAACAGAAGACTCTCTGCTTTCATAAGAAAAATACTTCTACTGTAATAATAATAAAAATCACACCCATGTGAAGTGAGCAGTGCAATGTTGTGCAACATTGCACTGCTCACTTCACAGGGGTGTGATTTGTATTATTATTACAGTAGAAGTATTTTTCTTATGAAAGCAGAGAGTCTTCTGTTTCATACGGTATATAGTATGTACATGTCGCTATAGGCCTTATTTTGTGAATAATGGTTCTTCAGGTCCATGCATTTTCTGAAATCCTCTCTGGTGGGCGCAAGCTGCATTCAACAGCCAATTACTGACAAACTATACATGGGACCATGTGTATTTGTTTTCCTCCTAAAAGTAGACATTCAGGGCTTTCATTCAGTGTGTAGTATGTATATGATATTATTTGTGTTCATTTTTATATCTGTCTGTCAATGTCTGTCAACTTCAACCTTCCATATCTCTGCTGTTTTTTCAAAAGAGCAGCGTGCAGTGAAAAGCAGGTTTTAGAAAAAGGTCAATATCTCCAGAATGGAAGATGGTAGAATCATATTTTTTTTTTTAAATTGAAGTGGACTAGTTTGGCTTCCTTTTGATTTATGCAATGTGCGATGTGCTATAAGAGGCCCCTCGCTGTGGGCCCCTAAAAAGTTAAAAAGTCCAATGTTAATCGCTTAGCAGAAGCAATCCTGAGTAGAATTTCAAAAGTTAGCAATCAATGTGTTAAACATGCAAGGCAGATCTGACAGAGCATTATAAAATGACAGCGTCATTAATCATTTACAAGTAAGTGAGATATCGAAGGAGAAACAATGATATCGGAGCATGCTTGCTGTTGTATGTGCGGTGTATTTTATTGTATTCACTCATTCATTTCCGATAGTATTGCTACTCCCCTATTTAGGGCTAAACTTTATTTTCTGTATTTGCAATATTGAATGATGTATGCTTTAGTTCAAGTATTAAGCAGTGTCCTCAAACCATTTTCTCCCCATGCCTTTACACAGTCAAATGTATCCATGTGTACAAATGGAACCAAATGGACCCTTACAGGTCCATTTGGTTCCATTTGCACACTCACAGAGTTAAGTTAACACAGAGGATTTTATTGCGTACCCCCCGTCACTGCTGGCATATGAGACCCGTTGTGTTGCAAGCCAGGTTGTTTTTGCGATCGATCCACCTCCACTTAAACCCAGCTAGCGGGGTTAATCTGGCGTCTTTGCCTGTTGAGACGGCTGTTAAATGGTGTAGACTCCACACCACAGGTGCAGGCTCGGCACGTTAATGCAGCAAAACCCAATTATGTAACGCCCAAGGCTTCTTCTACCTGTTTGATGCGTTTTGCAACGAACCGTCTAAGATATTGATTACAAGAGGAGCCTGTTTATTCTCCTTTCTGTGTTTGATTTGCTCATTTATTACAGTTTGTTTATTGTTCAAAAGTAACTTCCCATGGATACTTCACAGCAGAGAACTTCTGATTTAGAAGGCCTCAGGTCTTAATGGGTTAAAATAATACTCCTGAAATAACACTCCTACATTAATTATAGGCCTACAGTATTGACCTTTTTCTTACAGCCCATAGTGCATTGCGTTTGTGTGTGCATAAGTTCCTCTTTCTCTTGCTGTGTTGCCAGTTTTGCAAGAGAAGTGGCCAGGTCTATGAAAACAAGCACAAATGAAAATAGCTGATCTACAAGCTCACAGCGACACATTGTGAGGTTGTACATCCGTTATTTAAAAACACATTGAGAATAAATCGACATATTTTGAATATTTTTAAAACATGAAAAAAAAGGCACAAAATATGTTCATAATGGAAGTCTGTGGACAATTACATATTAATCTGGGGTTCCTTGATGTGAAGAAATGTGGAAGCAAACCCAAATACGGTAAGCAACTACTGTACACTTTAGAATCAAGCCCAAAAAAACATCAACCACTACCAATAATGTATTTGCAAGTGACTTTACAGAAATAACAAGTCAAAGGTTGCTTATAATAAGCAGACATGGCAACACAGCCTGAAGGAAGCAAAGCACACACACAAGAAGCCCCAGTACCTTGGCGGGGAAAAACGTGGATACAAAGGCCTTATATACTGTAGCTGTAGCACGGCCTGTGGTTGTGTGCATGGGTCACAGTATACTGTCACTTCATACCAGTGGCTCTCAAACATTTTTGGCTCAGGTCACCCCTGTAAATAACTTTATTTTACTTTTTTACGTAAATCTTTCCCCCAAAGATACAGCATGTCACGAGGAAAAAATTAGGACGGACTGAAAATATCTTTTATACTTGGCGTTTAACCTACTCCTTTTTTGGTGAAGAGACTTGTTTTATAGAGAGGGTGTAAGTGGTTAAACTGAAGTGATATTGATGAATTCCAAATATTATCAAAGTATTCATAGGCACCCCTAGTTTGAGAAGCTATGCTCTACCCACCGCCTGCAAAGCCACCCCTTTAAACAAAAGTCTGTGAATATCTAGGGAAGCTTCAACTATCTGATTTTTATTTAGGTATGCTGATTGGATGTGTGAGTATACATCATCACTGTTGGGCAGACACCTTGTATCTCCTTGTATATGTTTAATCAAATTAATGACCAATTTTATATGCGACAGTCACGCACAAGTGTGGGGAAAAAAATCACACCCGTGTGAAGTGAGGGGCGCTAATATATTAAAGTCACCTAATCAACTCATGTTGATTATAGGTGATGTAATGGTGATGTAAAACAAACGGTGTCAAAACAAACATTAAATTATCTTCATTGTAATGGCATTTACTGTTTGTGTTAGGGACCAGATGACGTACATTTTCAATGTCAAGGGCATTTTTAAAACAAACATTGAACTAAAGACAACCATTAAACCTGTATATAGGAGGGGCGCTAGCCCCTCAAAAATAGCCAATCTACAAGCTCACAGAACATCACAATGTGACATGTTTTGAGCTTGTAGATCTGCTCTTTTGTTAAAACAAACAAACAAACACAAAAAAACATAGGTTGCAAACCCTATCGGGTTTGCATACTGTTTAAGGAAGCAGATGTACACCTATTCTTAGTCAATTATGAGGCTGCCATTACCCATTATCCTGTGAGCACCGTGGAATAGTCTAATCATTATATGGATAGAGGCTGAGCGAGCCAATGGAAATTGAAGGAGCAGAGAGTAAGAATGCACTCAAGGCAGCCCGGGGAGAATCAGGTGGGAGATCTTCCTCCTGCCTTCACCTGCCATTCATAAAGGATCATGGAATAATGGCTCGTGGAGTATTTCTAAAGCTTTCATTCGATGTGTGCGCTCAACTTCTCAACCACACTCATTATCGCACTTTTTTTGACGCAGCGAGTAGTACACCTGTGGGATTCCGCACATCTAGTTATATTATTCTCCAACATAATCTGCATCGCTGCATGCCGCTGCCCCAGAGTCTGGACAGTGCTGCACTGGAATTCTTCCTGAGAAGAATCTCCGCACATTATTTTGAATAACTTCCTGAGAAAAGAATGTCTCATTTAGAAGAGGGTGTCACCTATGTGAATGTACCCAAAACTATTTCAGCAGTGGAAATGTAACTTTTCTCTCTAATTTGAATGAGAACTGTGATCGGCACCCGCCCAATAGTCTTTGCTTCGTTGCCTGCAACCTCACTGATAGAGTAGTTGGCTGGCAAGATTAGGCGAGATGACATCCAACCTCTACGAGAGTCTGCATTGTGTAAGGATGCCAGGGATGCAGCAGACTTACATTTTCACCCGGAGATGAAAATACTCCAGAGTTTGAAGTGCCATCTGCATAAAGTCAATGTAACAATGCTCCACTTCAAGCTGATTAATCTTACAGTGTCCTCGGTGCGACAGCCCGAGGTTTACATGACAGTTTGCCTAACTAGTGAGGTAGTGCAATAGACAAGCTAAATGATATAACAAATTGTCATAGAAAGCCTTGGCCAAAATCACCCACCACACCCACACACCGCGCCCCGCCAAGTGAAAATTGGTTTCACATTACTTATAGCTATAAAAAGTAAACTGTTTCCTTTTTTCGCTACATCCAGAGCACATTCATTTACAATTCATCCACTGTACAACAATGTCCCTGTTTAATGGAAAGAATAAGCATCCTATAAATACAATAAACCATTCCACACTGAAAAAAATATGAATCATAGGTGCAGATGTCTTCTCCCTGAAATATACCGTCTTAATCTGCCCACCGATTTCCAGAGAACTAATTACTACACATTAGTTAAACAGACCATTCAAAGTGCAAGCCTGCTAAATCACGCTTGCCAAGGGAGCTGAGTGCCCCCCATGCAGTACACCCACCCGCATGCCCACACACGCATGTACGCACGCACACACACACACGGTACATCTATAATTAGTTGTATCATGCTTTTGCTTTTTATCTAACGGCAGGGCCCACTGGCTCAGAACAGCAGTGTGTCTGCATGGTTTATGAGGAGGATTATGCGCTGTTGTTAGGCGCAATGATGCTGTGTGTGTGTGTGTGTGCGTGTGTGTGTGCGTGTGCGTGTGTGTGTGTGTGCGCGCGTGTGTTTGTGTGTGTGTGTGGGTCCCTGCATGGTGAAGACACCTCCCTGCGTGTTCAGCTGCTGCTTTGAGAAGGTTCACTGAACCTGCAAGCTGCAGGCTGCAGGCTGCAGGCTGCAGGCTGCAGGTTGAAGGCTGCAGGCTGCAGGTTGCAGGCTGCAGGCTGCATGCTGCAGGCTGCAGGCTGCACACTGCAGGCCAGGCACAGTCTTTGATTCCACAGCACCCCGACAGGTGAACCCTGGTCACCCCACCGGCGGGCTTACATGGTTCTCCTTTTTCCTCGTCGCTCATATATCTCTCTGTATCTCTCTATCTTTCTCTTTTTGTAAAACTATAGCGTTCAGATTTTTTGCTGAAGATGGTTGCGTCACGTAGTGAGCTTGTCGGGTCTGCTATATTCAGCGAAAGCTTTCCCCACAATACGGATGCTCATATACTTGCGTACGACAAAAAACTTGCCGATCTACAAGCTCTTGTGTCGCTTTGGCACATTTGCACAATATAGGAACAGTATGTTTAATGTGGTTAGCATAGTTTATTTGTAATAGTTCACTAGATCGTTAATTTTGTGAAATGTCAAATGCAATGCATTTTGTAATTCATGTATTTATAATCATAATTGCGACCGAAGGTCGCAGACTCGCAGTTAACTATGGAGTCATTTCCCGTCAGTTGGTGTGTCGGGCACCATATATGGTGACCAGGTCTTGTGACATCATCATGAGGATGTGGAGACACTGATGTCATAGTAAAGTCCATTTATGGAGATCCCTGATGTCATCCCTTAGATCTCCATTTATGGATATATGTCAGAACTGCTTCTGACATTCCATATGTTGATCCTTCCCCGTCCATCCTTCCTCTTTGATGTCTCCCTTTTGACGTATACCTGTCCATTAAAATTTCAAACTCTAGACGGGCCTGCCCCAAAGTTATTAGTGCAACCACGCCCGGCAGCCAGCGAAAGAGTTTTCAACAGGCCGGCCCTACATAGGCCCTCATCAAACCCCAAGAGAATGTCCCCTCACCCTTAGATCTCCATATACTGTATGGAGCTGACATGTTCTGACATTCCATTATGTTGATATGACCTCAAGACATGCTCCTTATATGGCCAGTACAGAATTAATTCCATGTTGATCTGACCCCCCATGCCAAAGTGCCAGCGCCAGCGCTCACCCAGCAAAAAGCAAAACGCAAACCAAAACAGCTCACAGCACGTCACAAAAGCTGTTGCTTTTGAATATTTTAGAAAAATCTTAAAAGAGCTCCTGGTTTAGAACGCAATTGTAGAATCGGCCTCAGTTCCATGTTTGGCTTGCTAACCGACATGCACCCACCCTGTGGCTCACTGTATCTCGGCAGAAGCGGCCGAGTTTATTTTGCAGCCAAGTCCCTTCAGTGACTCTGGAAGCAGCAGCAACCATTTCCTTCCTGCCTGGCTCACACTGTATCAAAGAATTACACTTGGCAAATGAGGGCCTGTGGCATACTGGCTGCAGATGTTTTAGACAGTTTGGCTGACTTATACCCAGCCAAATGCGGAGTGCTCAAATAAAGACACAGTGCCACGATTGTGGTACATGATTCTGTTCATTTGGAGGAGTCTGCATTAGTCCTAATTGTGCACCCAATGCATCTCAACAACCACTAATGGAGAGAATGCATGGAACTTCTTGATAATGTATGTAATCCATGCATTTTTTTTTTCGCAGTCTTAGTTGTACTAGAGTATTGTTGACGTGGGTGTTGACGAAGTCAGAGCCATGTTTTGTTTTATAATTAATGAGCTGTTGGATGTGTCCACACAGACAAACTGTTTTTGGAGAGAGAGAGAGAGAGAGAGAGATCCAGAGTCACAATTACCCAATGAGCAGTATCTACATTATCTTCTACATTATCTACCCGTGCCACTAGAAGTTAAAGGCTTAATTTGTGCAAAGAGCAATGTTCTGAGTGATGGCTGAGAGGGAGGAAGGCACATTACTGTAATGCAGTAGAGTTGTCTCTTGACTGAAGAGACACGATGGTTTCACCAGTTTGGAGGGGAGAACAGGTGTCGTTGTACGTATAGTGGCCTCATGCAGGTACAAGAGCAGGAATTGGCCTTCTATTCATAACCCATTAAGACTGGGTCCGATTCCTCAAAATAATGTCTTCTAAATCTTCGGAACAGTTTCCCCGAAAATCGTATGTTGCTACATCAGTGGTTCTCAAACGTTTTCAAATTGTACGTGGCCACCGACCCCACCGCAAAATAGTTTGTTCCAGGGACCTCCAGAAGCAAAGATTTGAGTTAAGAACTTTCGCTTTCAGAAATATACACATTCAAATATTTGCACACGTTTTCAAGATAAAAACAAAAGAATCTCTACCAGCGCAGTGACGTGCTTGTATTTCGGCTATTTTTATATAGCCAAAGTGTGGATGAAGTGGTTAACATTTTAAACGACACAGATGCCTTCCCGGTTTTAATGGGCTATGGGCTATTCGTGACTCTTTACTCAGTGTGACAGTGACGGGGATAGAACGTGACTAGGGATGTTGCCCTCCCTGTTATATAAAAGAGAGAGGCTCTCGCCCAACTGGTGTATATACACGACACTTATGCCACGGGCTGGCACAAGCGGGCTGGCACAAGCCCAAAGTTAACATTACGCTGTTGGATCTAGATCTCGCGAATAACTGAATCTGACAATCTGCTCGTTGCCCTACGACACCTTTTGTACAATGTTGAATGTCATTGATGCTTCAGTAGACAATACAGAGGATGCTAGACACGGATTGCTGCTCAACATAAGTCTGGGGTGGGATTTTGCGCCCATGTTATTATCGCAGTCAGGTCTGTGACTGTGTGTGTATTAGGAGGAGAGATTAATTGAATGTTACAAAGACAGAACTTGTGTCAAATTGTGGCTAATGTTGCATGCTGTTCAACGCTGTTAATAGCATTTTGGCTCATTACAAGCAGTCTGATATCTAATTCCCATTAAAAAGGCCACTGGTGATCTCTGGTGTTTAGTTAATCTAAAGTATTTAACTAAATTGATTGGATAAAATAGGTCAGCCTTAAACTGGTATTTAATCTCCATGAGGAGCGTGAACAGTCTACTCACTTTAGAGTAGTCTTTTTTTTTACAACAAGAGAGAGCAGTCTCTCACGCTGTGCTGTAGAATTAGATTTTATTCATACTATATATAGATAGATAGATAGATAGATATCTTTTTTTTGCATCCCTTTTCTGAGCACGTCATAATAGATCAGCTGGTATGTATTTACTGCAAGGAGGTGTGATTGTTGTGTAGGAAAAAAAGGTTTATAGGTTTCCGGTGGTTAAATAAATTGCACATTTTGGCTGTGGTACATACAGCACCACTATGCCACGTACACATGGTGTAAAGCGGAGTTATATCTTGGACTATTCGTGTACATGTGACACATCTATGTTCATTTGCATCAGAGCATTGTAAAGCCTGAGGGAATCGTCTTGGCAGTTGCATGCTATATCACCCTCAGGTATGTGGCAGGGGAGTGTTGGATGAAAACAATTCTTTTGGATCTACTGCACTGGCGCGCAGACACAGTGATTGACTTCATGGGGCTGCTGGCTCGTGTTGGCTGCACATTTTGTTTGTGGAATTGACTAATATCGGCACCATCTGTTTCTCTCGGGGTGCGTGGGGGGTGTCGCGCGCATCACTCAAGGCAAATCTGATCAATTTGTGCAGGCAAAACAGTTTAGAACGTGCCACGCTGCACTGCCGGATTTGGCACGAGATCATTCCGAGCTTGATTAAATATCTGTGTGGCAACTGGAGGGCGTGCGCGTGTGTGTGTGTGTGTGTGTGTGTGCGCACGAGTGCATGTGTATCTTATAAGGAAGTGGTTCTCAAAGTGGGGTCCGGGGACCCCAAGCGGTCCTTCAGGGGGTTCTAGGGGGTTCCCCAGTAAATTTATTGATAGGTACCAAATGGACCCTTACAGTCTGGAACTCAGAGGGTGTACAAAAGGAACCCGCAAGGGTCCATTTGGTACACCCACCGAGTTTTTGACCTTTGGCATCTGTACACCCACCGAGTCCATGGCCTAATGCATAGCAAACCGCGGGTCCTTGAAATTAACACGTTTGAGAACAGCACTCAGGTCTGTGGCTGGTGTGCGTATCAGCACTACATGCAGAGTACAAGCATGAGATACACGCATGGGCGCCTTAGAAGAATTGCCATACAGCTTTAACATGGTACTGTAGTCTGTGATGAATAAGCAATCCGGCATGGGAGAGGTACTCCCTTTGATCCTGTGCATCGCCGCTACACCCCGGCACAACGCTATAGATAGGTGTTCCGAATCAAGCATCGACGGCCTATTTGTGGGCCAGTAAATAGGGAAGGCCTATTGTGTGCATCATCGTGACACCTCAAGTGGGAGCCGCACGAGTGATACATAATTAATCTCCAGAGGAGTGTCTTCTTTCTTTCTTTCTTTCTTTCTTTCTTTCTTTCTTTCCTTCCTTCCTGCCGGCATGTTCTTGGGCACCTCTGTAAACCTTGCCACGCGAAAACTAAAAAAAACTACATATTCAGGACCACGTGACGCGGCTGTTCAACCGGAAGTATTAGCCGATGCTATACAGCGGAGTCGATTTACCATGGAACTAGCATGGAGGACGCTAATCTGTTAACTGGAGCAACGTGCAAGGTTTTTATTGACATCCTAAGATCATACTTCATCTCATATCACCTCATTTGAGATTCAATTCCGAGATAAACTCACAGCCATTATGGGACTCTATGGAGCGCGGATTATCGTTATACAACCAATAGGTTGTATAGATTGTTTTCTCTTGTCCGTTCCAAGAGGGATGCCGTTTCAGGCGATACACGCTGTATCCAAGAGGCCTGCCGTAAACGCATATAAAACATTGGCACAAAAGTGAAACGGTTTGTAAACCGTATATAGACGGTTATGGCGCGAAATGTGTTAACTTAAGCCCTATATAATTCTTCATAAGACAAATAGTGAAAAGTCAATAGCATCGGGATGGACTCACATCCTCACCATGCTTGCTGATGCGTTGCTCTCGCTGCCATTGCACGAGGAGAGATCATCGACAGAGCTTCACTTGATGTGGTGTCTGGACGTGCACATGAACAGAGAGAGAGAGAGAGAGAGAGAGCACAGTGGAAGACTCTATTTCCGTCTATGCAGTGTTGGGAGACATACAGTGCATGAACATTACATGAAATATATTGATTAAACTTTCTCTTTTCGAAGTACTGTATATACTACTGCTGAGGAAGTATGAATAATACAAAATAAAAGAGAAAATGTAACTATGTATGTATCTAATCTAAGGAAAGGCCTTGGTATACAAATACGTTTTCAGGAGTGATTTAAACGATTAGACTGATTTAGCTAGCCTTACGAGGCGAGTCTTGGGAACTTCCAAGTAGTTGAACCTTACCTGAGGATCTAAGGCTGTGCACCGGCTTATGTGGTTCCAGCATAATCAGAGATTATTATTATTATTATTACCCTAGCTGGGAGTCAGGCCTCGCAAGGCTTTAAAAGTCATCAGTAATATCTTAAAATCATCCCTGAAACTCACCGGCAGCCAGTGAAGGGCAGCTATCTAGCTTCAGAATTTTACACCAGTTGAAGACAGGAGACTAGAGAACCTTTTTGCTTTTAAAGCCTAAAGTATAAGGACTTTCTAAAGTCTAGGCGGGATGAGATGGAGGCTGTGAGAATGGTGTTGGTTTCATTGTGTTGGATAAGCTTCATAATATGAAGTGGGTGGGTGGCCAAGTATCTGTTTACCAAAGGCTACTTACTGTAGAGCAATAAAAAAGGGGGGGGGAAAGAAAAGTAAAACATAATAAGAATGCTCAACTGTTTTTGTAGCATTTTTGCAAACCCTGGCCTGTCACCATAGCACTGTCACCGCGCAATGTGGGGAATTTGTTTAGCAATATTCTCTTATACGTAGGCGTACACATGTAAAATATATGACATTTGTAAGTGTCTCAACAACTCATGATATACCAGTATACCAGTTCCATATTATGATTCAAAATGAATAATTCCGCAGTCATACTATTTTCACAGAGGTCTACATAACTAACATTGCAAACTGTGAGATAGCGAGGCAGTAAAGCAGAAGAAGATTTGCTTCGTCTCCCAACCCTGGCTGGGAGTCTTTGAAATTGATTTATGTTGGGGAAAGGGCTTGAGCAAGACATTATTCTATTATCAATATGCAAAGTAGCCTATCTAACATCGTTCACTGTTGTGGGAAAGCAGTACAACAGTGAGATATGTATTTGCATTAGCTGGGGGTGGGGCGAGCCATTGTAATATAGAAACGCTCTTGGGTCCAAGGGGGTCTTAATTTAGGTCTGTTATTAGAATTCTCAAGCTGATCGGAATTTCCAAGCTGAGTGCTGTGCATAGCCCCCCTGCTGCTCTTCATACGGCTGTCTTGGCCCCATAGGGTGCTGTCACCGAAGGCACTTATTTTCTCCCATTAGATGCTAAAGAATAACAGCAATGAAATGAAAAGTCTGCGTTCCAAAACTGTAACAAACTAATATGGGGGAATTATCATGGGAATACGTCTCGCTTTCTCATCTTCATTTTGTATATTCACGGTGCAGGCCTACACTTTGTCCTCCTTCTTGTGTGCGTCAAGTCATGTTTCCAATAAATTTCCCACCAATTCCATGAGAATAATATAATGCCAAACAAGTCTTTTTGATGTAGCGTGGCTCGCCATAATCTAAATCACATTGCGGTGTTTCCGCTGTGCCTTCAAATACCCAGCATCCGTCTTGTTGTCTCCACATCTTGAATTTGCTTCTTAACAGTCTGGCTTGCGGCCTCATTTGGACTACCATACTGTACATTTCCCATGTGCCAATGATTGCATGCTCTTGGAGAGGCCTTGGCATTATGCTTCGGAAGAAAACTTTCAAAAACAATAGGCTGAACTAGAGGGGAATCAATGACGGAGGAGGGTTTTCAGATAGTGTATGGGGTTTGTGCTGAATCTGATTAACGAATTTGGCCTTTTGCTTGTGGTCAGCCTAGATACTGCCATTTGAGTCAAGTGTGTAAATGTTAATTGAAGGAAGAAGAAAAACACTTGGTCATTTAAAACCCTTATCAATATTGCTTTTGCTGAAAACGTATCTTAAGTGGTTTTCTGAAATTGACTGAATTGACTACTAGTCTGTGGCATGACTCACTCTGACCGGGGTGGTGTGTGTGTGTGTGTGTGTGTGTGTGTGCGCGTGTGCGTGTGTGTGCGCGTGCATGCGTGCGTGCGTGGGACACACAAGAACAACTTGGCTCATATGAGCAATCTGCATAATAAGGCAGCGAATCCAGTGGAGCAAGACATAAAAGGCTCTCCCTGAATTGACCCGATCCCTGCTGTGAGTCACCAGAACAGAAAGAGGCACTGCAGCATATAAATAGCAACACACATCCTGACTTCTCCTGTCCGGATTGATGCTGACGATGGATGCTTTCTAAATCCTGACAGTTTTCTGAAAAAACCCATGTTTTTATGTCAGTCGTTCTCAAACATTGCCATGTCAAGGACCCCCAAGATTACATGTAATTGGCCGCCGACCCCCATCTGAAAATATGTTGTTCCAGGGACCTCACAAGATTTGAGTTAAAAACTTTCGCTCTGAAAGAATATATATTCAAAGATTTGCGCCACATTTTCACGATTTTTCAAAAATAGCAGACCTACAAGCTTGTTTCAATAGCTAAAGTAAAACAATGCTTAAAACACCAAAAGGGGAGGGAGGGACAGGGAGGGGCGTCAGCTGCCCATGTCCCAGATTAACAGGAGACACCGGTCAGAGTGGCACATGATGACAGATCATTGGCATTACTGAGACGAGACAGAATAATGAATAATGATTGATCATCATTAGGGATGTTGTCCGATAGCTGATCCGATACCATTTAGAGTCACAGATACTCTATACTAGTATGTGCCGACTACAAGAATACGTTTGGTCAATCCAAAATCAGTAAATCACGGAGCCCCGGAAGTGGCCATTGACAGAAGAAAAATTAAGTTTGTGGCCTCAAATTAGTATTTTCTGGCCACTAAATACTAATTCGAGGCCACAAAATAGGACAGCGTCACACAAGTTATAATTATTTTCTGTCAATGGCCACTCCGCGGCTCTGTAGTCCAAGGTAGAAAAAAAGGACAAAACCTTCTCTACTGCCCCCTCCAGCATTGCATTCTTTACTCAGATTTGTTATTAGCCTTTAGTATAAAAATGAATATTCCTCCATTACACTATTGTGTCAGTTATAGTCAATTACAGCATGACTGCATGTGCCTCCGGGCCACAGCAGCATCCACACTGCGTGTGTGTGTGTAAATTATCACACAACGCGATCCAGTGTGCGATCACAGCTTCGACATCGTGCAAACATCTAAACTACAAATGTTGTCTGTGATCCCGCTAATTGCTGACAGCTTTACCACGCAAGTGTCCACAGTAACGCCGCAAGGCATCTCTGCAAATGACGTTGACGACGGCAGACGCTGCAGTGCTACTTGGCTTCTTTGAACGTTGCGGCTCATTGCGATAATTTCATAAATGCATGGATTGAATATAAAGCATAATGATACTGATCTTGGGTATTGTCTTCTGGCATCCCTGACCTCCATAATAAAATCTGATTTATTTACAGTAACTACTTTCAAGAAGTTAGTCTAAAATCTACAATTTTGCAATGCATCGTAAAGTATTCATAGAAATAGGGCTGTAAAAACACAATAGTTATTGTTATATGATTTCACAGATATAGTTTGGATGTCGTGCAAACACTTTTCCTTTCCCTGAGGCCGTACAGTACATGGTGTATGTACATCACTACAATATGAATGACAATTTTACCCAAGAGCTCTTCTGTCCATAGCGAACAGTGCTCATGCATATTGTATGATGCAGTTATAATTGTCACTTCACGCCTTATTCAGTTCATGTGGGGTAGCACGTGAAATTTGCACGCAGTCAAGAGGTGGGTTCAAAGTTGATTCAAGGTTCAACGTTCAAGGTTGTACGTTATTGACTTGTTACATCTTGTGTACAGGTATACATAAGAGTAAAACTTACTTTTGTTTGGCGTCCTTCAGACAATGCAGCAGCATAGATAAGTCAAGATCAGTCAAAGCAAGCGCAGCAAACAAAGGGATAAAAAGTACAAGAAAGAGCAAACAACGTAGAGTAACCTACTGTATACATGTACATGTGCATGTTTTTCGAAATGCAAGGCTATGTTACATATTCCATATATTAACACATTTAGTTTAGAAAGGTGCAGTCCGAGCATAATAGTGTGAGAGGAGTGTGTGTGTGTGTGTGTGTGTGTGTGTGTGTGTGTGTGCGTGTGTGTGTGTGTGTGTGTGTGTGTGTGTGTGTGTGTGTGTGTGTGTGTGTGTGTGTGTGTGTGTGTGTGTGTGTGTGTGTGTGTGTGTGTGTGTGTGTGTGCGCGCATGCGCGCGGTTTAGGAAGGGGGGGGGGGGGGCGGGGGGCTAGCATTTTCCTTTGCCCTGTTTCGCTCTGGTTTTTATCTGTTCGTGTACCTTTATTGTTTCATCGTGTGTACGGGTACATAAGTATAATTATTTTGTTCTGGTTCCTTGGGACATTCAGGATCCTACACACTTAGATTGGATGAATCACTGTCCGAAGCCACGCCTGTGTGTTAGGCAAATGAGGATTAAAACAATAGGATAAAAGACATCACTAATGCAAGCCTCCCTCTGTTATTGTCTGCTGTGTTTTATGATTACTGCTCTGAAAGTCCTTCCACTGTATCATGGATTTACACTTAACCCCCCCTCCCCTTTCTCTTCCTTTCTCCCCAGATCCCTCTCACAGAAATGCTGCCGTCCATCGTTTTCCTGGGCTTGTTTCTCACTGCGGCCGGGTCCCAAGACACCCATCCCCTGGAGGCAGCATCCCCGATCACCCAGTCCTGTGACTCCCTGTGCACCTGCGAAGAAAAGGACGGCGTCCTCCACATCAACTGCGAGCAGAGGAACATCAGCAAAATCTCCCAGGTCAATGTCCCGACAGGCGTGCCCTTCCACCTGAACCTCTACAAGAATGACCTGGCGGAGCTCCGCCCCGAGGAAATGGAGGGTCTTAAGAACGCCCTTTCACTTCACCTTGGGGCTAACAGCATACAAGAGCTCGAACCGGGAGTGTTTAGTGCCCTCGGCTCTTTGAAGAAACTCCACATAAATAGCAATTTCCTGGTAACTCTGAA
Source organism: Protomyctophum parallelum (assembly GCF_964188405.1). Taxonomy (NCBI): domain Eukaryota; kingdom Metazoa; phylum Chordata; class Actinopteri; order Myctophiformes; family Myctophidae; genus Protomyctophum; species Protomyctophum parallelum. The sequence continues at coordinate 23,233,631 of NC_139715.1, read as the reverse complement.
AGAAGACACTTTCCAAGGCCTGGTGAATTTAGAGTTTCTCCAAGCCGACACCAATTTCATCCAGTTGGTCGAGCCGGGAGCCTTCAACAAACTGATCCGCCTTAAGGTCCTGATTCTCAATGATAATGCCATTGAGTTTTTGCCTGGCAATATTTTCCGTTTTTTGCCCCTCACCCACTTGGACTTGCGTGGTAACAAGCTCCAGACGCTGCCTTATGTTGGGTTCTTGGAGCACATTGGACGGATCATGGAACTTCTCTTGGAAGACAATAACTGGCATTGTAACTGTGATATCTTACATCTAAAGATTTGGATGGAGAACATGAGGGCCCAGTCGGCTATCGGCGAAGTGGTCTGTAGCGAACCGCCCCAACTAAAAGGCACAATCCTGGCCAAAGTGAAGCGGGACGTGCTTTGTAAATCACATGCCGACATCAACCTGGAGGAGCCTTCCAAGTCACTCGATATGGTTGTTACTCCATCATCCAAAGCTGCTCAGATTCCCAGGCTGATGGACGCAAAGGATGACGGCAGAATTCCGACGCCGTCTCACGTTCCTGGGAGCCCGTGTGTGGAGCACTGCTCCTGTCACAATCACCCCGTGGCAGGCTTTTTGATGCATTGTCAAGACCGAGGGATTCAAAGGGTCTCGGATATCGGAATACTGGAGCAGAGCCCCACCAAGCTGGTCATGACAGGGAATATGATCCAGAGACTTTTGAAGTACGATTTCGTCACGTATGATAGTCTCGAGTTGCTGAACCTGGCGAACAACAGAATTGATTACATCGACAATGAAACATTCCTCAGCCTGAGCAGCTTGAGAAAACTTTACCTGAACGGCAACCGGATCGAAAAGCTTGTCTCCACGATGTTCGTGGGCCTGCACAATCTCGAGTACCTATACTTGGAGTACAACCTCATTAAAGAGATTGCTCCGGGCACATTTAATCCTTTGCCAAACCTCAAGCTGCTGTCGCTGAATAACAACCAGCTCACCTCTCTTCCCGCTCAGATATTTCGCAACGTGCCCCTCACCAAATTAAACCTGAGGAAAAATCTACTCATGCACCTGCCAGTGAGCAACGTGCTTGATCAGCTCGACGCACTCGAGCAGATTTATTTAGAGGAGAACCCGTGGGACTGCAGCTGTGATTTGCTCAGCCTCAAACAATGGGTAGAGAAACTGAGGAAGGACACTGTGGTGGGCTCCATTCTGTGCCACACGCCAAAGAAAGTCGTACAAGCCGACCTGCGGAGCCTTCGCCACGACGCGCTGTGTCCCGGTTTGGTGACCTTTCACTCTCTGTCCCCGGTGGATGCGGAGAGCGTCACAGCCACGCTGGGGCCCGAAAGCCCCGCCGGGGGTTTCCTGAGCTCGCTCACCGACACCATCCCGCTCTCCGTGCTCATCCTCAGCCTCCTCGTCATCTTCCTCATGCTCATATTCTGCTCCGCGGGCGCCGTGGTGTTCGTGGTGCACCGGCGGCGGCGGGCGAAGAGGAAGATCGCCGAGGAGCAGGGCCCACGAGAGCAGAACACCACGGGCAGCCCCATTCACCTGCACTACAGCATGTACGGCCAGAAGACCACGCACCACACGCTCACCCAGCGGGCCGGCTCGCCCACGCTGTACGAGGAGCGCTCGCACAGCCCCATAGTGCAGATCTGCCGCAACCCCACCTACTGCGCCCAGCACAAGGAGCACGAGTCCGCCGACATCGACTACGGCTTGGAGGGCAGCCTCGGCGGCAAGCAACACGTCTACCGGAGCATCATGGAGAAGGAGAACACCTCGCCGCTCACGGGACACCCCAAGTTCAGGTCCGTGAGCGGCGAGTGCCCCCCAGAGTTCCTGTCCCTCGGGGACCCCGGCGCCCTGTACAGAAACATTCTGGAGAAGGAGAAAGAGCTGCAGCAGCTCGGAATAACGGAGTACCTGAGGAAAAACATGCCCCAGCTCCAGTCGGCCGTGGAGATGCAGGTCCCGGGGCACCAGGAGGAGCTCAAGCTCATGGAGACGCTCATGTACACCAGGCCGCGCAAGGTGATGCTCGAGCAAACTAAGAACGAGTACTTTGAACTGAAGGCTAATTTGCACACCGAGCCGGACTATTTGGAGGTGCTGGAACATCAAACTACGTTTAACTGAGTTTAGCCTGGGAAAACACACAGCACTCAAACATGTTCTCCTTTGTCCTCGAAACAAGTGCCTTGTACGACCTGCCCTCTTGTACTTTTCACACTGAAATATATACCGTGGACACAATAAGTAGCAATTCATTTGTAGCACGCAGATTGTTGTTATTTTTCTTCCTGACAGCAGTGTTATGTAGCTGGTGACAGACATAATACGGTGGCCAAATGTAACTTTAATTAATGATTGCAGGGATTTGAGCAGTCCTGTGGCTGCGTGGGGAAGGGGGGGGGGAAAATCAATTTGAGCACCTGTGATTGATTAAACCCTCCTGGTGCAGTGCAGTCAGTTAAAATGTTCAGTAAAGCGTAAACCTGCCCATCTGACACTCGGCGGGCTAAAACAGATGTTCCACAACAAGTGAACGGAATCGAGAGTCGCCACTCTGCACACATAATTGGCGTGCGGATGCGTGTATTTAGGATCAGTCGATTCCACTGTTGACGTATGTCAGTTATAGGTCATAATGCTATAACCAGCATGCTCATTGTGCCATAGCATCAGCAGAATGCCAACTGCACTGTACATTGGACCACACCGATGGGAGATTATGCATATATTCATGGTGCGTTGATATCCAGGCCTATGGTATTCTTCATGGTCAACCAGAGACACTGCGCAACCCTTCCCCGTCTTTGTTTTTATATTTATTTATTTTATACTCAAACTGATGGTATTTACAAAGACAATGTTGATATGAATTGAGTTATTCCGTTCAGTAAATAGAGCACTTAAATCCATTATCTTACACGACTGTAATATTGTACAAACGCATTGCACTAATCATCAGATGCCATAAGGTGGTGCATGACAATCAACACACAATGTCCTGCTGAAACATTTTTGTTTGTTTATTTGCTTCCTCTCTGCCAGAAAAATAGGGGGGGCATCCTTTTGTCCGACAACTCATAGGCCCGACGGGGCAATGCTCCGAGGTGCGCTGCGGGTCGGGAGAGGGTTGCGGTTAGGTTTAGGTGTCTGCCCCGGGGGAGGTTAGGGTTAGGGTGAGGGAGGAGGTAGGTTGTCGTTCGGACCAATGCTCCGTCGGATGAAAGTACTGCACTCGAAAAATAGAGCCAATATGGTGTGTGCGGTCCATGTGTCTGTGTGTGTGTGTGTGTGTGTGTGTGTGTGTGAGTGTGTGTGTGTGTGTGTGTTTGTGCGCGAACGCGAGAGAGAGAGAGAGAGAGAGAGAGAGAGGGAGAGAGAGACGGAAAGAGATAGAGAGATGAAAAGAGATAGAGAGAAAGACAGACAGAAAGAGAAACTACATTATGTGACAGATTGTGTGTGAGGGAGAGACAGAGAGAGAGACAGAGAGACAGAATCTGTACTTTATGTGACAGACTGCGTGCGTGCGTGCGTGTGTGCACGGACGCAAGCCCGTGGGGGTCAAGAATCGTCTGACGAAATCGGTCCTTCTCAGAAAGCAACCGCCAGCATCACTCATTCATACATCTTCCTTTTGGCCAATTTGGGTCAGCTGATTTGGAACAGCAGTCATAGACAGTGGTGGGGGGAGGAGGGAGTGGGCTGCAGTGTCAGCACTGCAGCCCACTTGTCAGCATGCTGACAAGCAATCGTGTGCCCCAAAAGTTAAAACGCGTGCCTGCGGGTGTGGAGAGCCCTGGTGAACAACTCTGGTCATCTCGCCTCATTGCAAAACCAACAGGAAATGGGTGTAATGCTGGCAGTGTGGACACTGTCCTGGTTCCAGAACGGTACTGTATGCCTGATTTACACTCTGGTTGCGTGGCGTGTCACAAACTGGAAATGGCCGTCGTGCAAGATCACAACGTGTGGCGATGCGACACGTTGTAAGCTTGTAGATCTGCTATTCCCGGCGATGTGCAACACGGGCATGCAGCCAACCAAGTGTAAATCAGTACTGTATGCGCACTCTCACTCATTCTCGGATTTGCGCTCAGCTCTGAAATGGTTTATGTAAGCACATACTTTATTGCTTTTATATTTAGATTTCATTATTTATTCTGTATATTTTGTATATATACTTATGTCTCATATATATTTTTTCTTTTACTTTCTTTTTTTGTGTGCCTTTCAGTGCTGTACAGGCTATAAACAGAAGTTGTAAGTGATGAACTGAAAATAAAGAAATGCAATACTGCAGAACCTTGGAATCCAACGTTCATACATGTCAATACTTTATTGCATTGCATTTATTTCCACGAAAGGCAGGGAAGGTGCCAGTAATGCGATGCATATATGAACCCGAGCATGCCATTGGTCTTGTTTCATAAAGTGTGGTCATAGCTTTTAATTACATCAAAATTATACGTCAACCAATTAATCAGCACAATGTCAATCATTTGGAAATTTGGATTGGTACATTTGAACATTATAATGTCAAGATAAGGTTAAAAACGTCTTTAATAAATCTGCCACAGGGAGGTTTTTTTCATACTACACAAAGTAGTCTTTTCTTCTTTTGAAACTTGAAACTTCTTTTCAAACCCAATTTGCATAGGATTAATGTTACCCACGTCGCTGGGAAATATTGTTGGTGACTTTAAGCCCTGTGTAATATTTTGGGCAAGACAATCCGAAATGTTAGAACAATCTATCTCGTAGTTCTATACCCAAGCACTCCTTCCTGATTGAATGTTCAGTAAATGAATGATGGCACAGTGTGCGTCAGTAAGCAAATTTACCTAAGATTGCTTGGCAGCAAAATAGCTCCTGGAAGTGAAAAATGTTAATCCTGATGGCATATGAAACTAGAATGTATCATTTTTTGTAATAGATACACAGCTTTGGACTGATTTCTCTCCAGTCCTACACATTATATAGGGCTATACATTATATCACCTAATTGGCATGTCAAAGCCATCCCGTATTTGCTTGAGTCACAGGGCCGGATTAACACCTCTGAGGGCCCCTGGGCACTGAAGCTCGAAGGGCCCCCCTCTTCACCCGCGCGCAACATTTTTGCTGTTTTTTGGAGTCGTTTTGGGGCGGTTTTATGCCGTTATATTGGCCTATTTCCGGTCGCCTACCCCCCCCCCCCCCCCCAGAGTGACAGCCAATCTAGCGCATTGTTGCTGCTTTACACACACAATTTGCACTTTTCAGCTGCCCTTCTCACCAACAAATGCAACAATAAAACACTAATCTTTTTAGACACCATTTATTTCTTTATTATTATTATTTTATTTTTTAGGGGCCCCTGGTGCCCAAGGGCCCCTGGGCACGTGCCCAAAGTGCCCATTTGGTAGATCCGGCCCTGTTGAGTCAGAAGCAGAACACAGAAGCAATGGTTGTTTGTCCTACACTTGAATAAGGCATGTGTCTGTTTGTGTGTAAGCATGGCAAAGTATGGTTGCAAGCTATGTGCACATTTTCCTGCAGGTATGCAAGTTCATTTAATGAATTTATATAATAATTGACAGATAACTTCATTTGATTCGTTGTGTTTTATTCACTTCCAATTACACCTGTTTATCCTGCATGAGTTGGTATCCCAACCTGGATATTTATTTTATGTTTATTGACCAAGCTGGAGAGATGCGGAGACCCTCAGAGTTCCCTGAGGGGGTTCCAAATGGACCATTACAGGCCTGTAACTCTGAGAGTATGTGCAAAATGCAAATGGTTTCAAATGGACCCTTACAGACCATTTGCATTTGGTTCTATTTGTACACTAAGAGTTACGGGGGTCCTTGAAATTAAAAGGTTTGAGAACCACTGCTCTGTGGCAATTATTGCTCTCAGGATATAGATATCTACATATTATCACGTACACCATCAAGTACATTTTACACGCACATTCTGTACATACACACAGCCACCAATTTACAATTTAGGCATTTAGCAGACGCTAATCCAGAGCGATTTACAGTAAGTAAGAACAAAACACATGGTAATACATCATATACAATACATACAAATCGTCATCATATGAATCAGTATACATAAGCAAAGAACCTACAGTAACAGTGGAATATCTATATACCGGTAATTCTAAAACTATTTTGCATTATAACTTCCCAATCACAATCAATCACGATACCTACGGTATCAGTACACTTGGTTGTTACTGAAAATGCTTTTGCAATGGTATACACAATATAATAACATGCATGCAAACTCTTGCCTGTTACTATAAGGTGCACACTAATCCGTGCAGGCTATTACACCAACATGCTTACTCCCACACACATGCACACAAACATACAAAGAAGAGAAGCTTAAAGCTCCTCAGAGACTTGATCCCGAGGATCATGAGAAGTGACCAATTCCTGCTCGTCTATAGTGCATGCATTCAGCAGTAGGCTATTTTATTTTATTTTTTATTTTATTTTTGCCACATGGGCAAAGTGAAGAAAACTAGGTCTGTATTACATAAATTGAAGTTCATAGTCTTATCATGAGCCGTAAGCAGAGTGGAACAGAACATCTGACCTGAAAGGATCTTTGTGTGATACAAACAGCTGGATTCATGCCTGAAGTCTCCTCCTGCATCGGAAGCAAATCTTCTGTTCCTCATTCAAGGGACATCACGCTTCTGAGGTTCTGGCAGGATGGCTCTGCTACGTACAGCTCTCAGCAGGAAACCTGATTCGGACGAGCACAAACACTGATAACCACCAAGTGGTGTAAAGTAACAACGTACATTTACTTAACCCATTCTGACCTGAGATCAGATTCTAAAAATGTCTGTTTGAAAATGACAGTTTTCTGAAAAAGCTATGTTTCTATGTCAGTCGTTCTTCGATTAAAAGAAAATAGCAGACCTACAAGCTCGTAGCGCGCTATGAGCTTGTAGATCTGCTATTTTTAAATAGCTAAAGCATAACATAGTGCTAACACCAAAAGGGGTTCCCACCCAAAATGGGTTTTGGGCTGTACTTACTATAATGTTGCGGTATTTGTACTAGTATTTCCAATTTCCAATAAATGTAGGCTGTCGGATCCACATACTTTTACTCCACTACATTTATTGGAAAACTTTTCTTGCTAGTTACTAGTTAACCTGACGCTGCCAGATCCAAGAAGCTTGCTACACAAATTTGTTTCACAGCTTATTGGGATCTGGGATCGCGGAAGCAAATTCGATGACGGGGCTGTTCCTTTTTTTCAAGATACTTGGTAGATGATTGGATGGGACCGTCTGTCTATCACCGTGTGGGCGTGCAAACACAACCAATCATATTGACGTGTCTATATAGCTTCACGTCCGGTTTCGCACATATCCCGCCCTTAGCTCACGCTGATTGGTCCGGTACGGAACGGATTTTTGTCAGCTCAACTGCCTGAGAGATCCCAGATGATTGCTGTGTTGGAGAACATGGTTACCCAATACCGCCCTCATCTGGCAGCGTCAGGTTAGTTACTAGTTACTTTGATTATTATTACAAAACATACATTATCCACTTCATTCCTATATACAGTACATTTCGGCCATTTGAAAATAGCTGATCACAATGTGTCGCGATGCGAAGCATTGTGGATCTGCTATTTTTATAAATTAGCCTTTTTTTTACGTACATTTAGATTTTTATTGTTTTCCTTTAATCAAGAAAAATGAATTCCAGACTTTTACTTCTAACAGAGAAGTCTATATTGCAGTATTGATACTTTTACTTAAGTAAGAAAACTAAAAGAAAAGTGAGTACTTTTTTTCCATCACTGTAAACCACCTTGATTCTGACATGGCTACTCTGCTGCATAAAAGCTGGTAGTCAAACAAGGCTTGCTTTCGTTCCAAGCCCTAAACTGGCACCGATAGTTAACACGTGTTCACAATATTAGCACACCTTGTGTGTTAATATTGAAGCAAGGCTGTGGTCCAAACTGAAAGCTGTTACATCCAGCACTTTGAAATCAAAACCGATGCGTAGGTTGAAGAGGCCATGAAACGACGCTGCAAATGATAATTACTCTGCAAATGGCTTTTTGTTTTCTCCATGCCACGCTGTTTAAATTGAGGTTCATGTTCTTTATATGAGTGCGCAGTATGCAGGTCATTCAAATTGCCCATGGAGATTTATGTTGACTGCACTCTGTGATACACATCAATGTTAAATATGTGATTTGTGGTGGCACCATCACATGGCATGTAATTGGATGTAAATGAGAGCTACTATAATGAACTGAAAATGACTAACAATACCCACCGATTCTTATGGCCCTAAGTGAAAGTGTACATAAATTGCAAGCCCACAAAAGCATTTGCGTAGAGGCATGTGTGTGTGTGTACACACATTTGTTTACACACGCCCGCGCTTACACGCTGCACTTTCGTCACATGCCACATCTGCAACAAATGCAAATAAATGCAGGCCATAACTCATTTCCAGTCAGCTAAAAGCACCTTCAAAGACTTCAGAACAAACACTTCACCGGACCATAAACAAAGTTACCGACTATTTACAATTCATGCCCAAACATTGCCCCTGTTTTATTTGCATTCGAGCCAAGCACGGATATGAAATGTGTGACCTCAAATGTGATTATGCCGTTTTAGAAATAAATAAATGGACGTTAAAAGTATATCAAAGCACAAGGTGCTATTTCTCGTTACCTCCATAATTAGTGATGTGGTTGAGGGGTATTGTGGGTCTATGAATAACGCATCACTTTAATCTGTAATAGGCTCTGCAGAATGGATCTGTAAGAATCTAGTCCACCCTACTGCAAATTATTTAACAAGCCAAACTGTCTTTATGCACCCTTGTCTCTACATCTGAGCTATTAGTATTCACGTCTCAGGCAAAACAACTGAGCATCTCCACCGGATTAACATTATTGATCTTTCACTTTAGCGGCTGTTGCAGTGCGGGCCTGTCAGGGAGCATAGTCCACACAATGTTCTGTGCATTAAATTATGCAGATTTCACTAAGATTTATTTAGTTATCCCCCCCTCCCTCCCTCAATGCCTTGTGTGATGCTGGAGGCATACAAGAGCAAATCCATTTAAAAAAGTTAAAAGTACACGTAAGGTGTTGGCATTGTAGCTTGTTCTAAAATACTGTACTAGGCCAGTTTTACTCACACCCAAACGATGCTAATTAGCAGCCAGTCATCAACCAAAACAACAGTAGACGTACAGTCAACACCTGTTCCAGGCACAAATCAGCAGGGGGCAATGGGGGGATTTTTATTTTTCAACACCCCCCCCCCCCCCCCCCACACACACACACACACACACACACTATGTATAACAAATACTCGCCTATTAACACAGTGATGCGTTGAAAAAAAAAGTAGGCTACAATTATGCAGCAGCACCAACAACACACAAATACATGTATTGAGCATTCTGCTTACCTTGTGTTTCTATTAACTATTTAACATTTGTAAAACATATTCAAAACAAAGTCTAATCTGGGCTGGAGGGGCTCAAAGTCTAATCTGGATTGGAGGGGCACAAAGTCTAATCTGGATTGGAGGGGCACAAAGTCTAATCTGGATTGGAGGGGCACAAAATCTAATCTGGATTGGAGGGGCACAAAGTCTAATCTGGATTGGAGGGGCTCAAAGTCTAATCTGGACTGAAGGGGCACAAAGTCTAATCTGGATTGGAGGGGCACAAAGTCTAATCTGGGCTGGAGGGGCACAAAGTCTAATCTGGACTGGAGGGGCACAAAGTCTAATCTGGATTGGAGGGGCACAAAGTCTAATCTGGGCTGGAGGGGCACAAAGTCTAATCTGGACTGGAGGGGCACAAAGTCTAATCTGGGCTGGAGGGGCACAAAGTCTAATCTGGGCTGGAGGGGCTCAAAGTCTAATCTGGGCTGGAGGGGCTCAAAGTCTAATCTGGGCTGGAGGGGCACAAAGTCTAATCTGGGCTGGAGGGGCACAAAATCTAATCTGGGCTGGAGGGGCACAAAGTCTAATCTGGGCTGGAGGGGCACAAAGTCTAATCTGGATTGAAGGGGCACAAAGTCTAATCTGGGCTGGAGGGGCACAAAGTCTAATCTGGGCTGGAGGGGCACAAAGTCTAATCTGGATTGGAGGGGCACAAAGTCTAATCTGGATTGGAGGGGCACAAAGTCTAATCTGGATTGGAGGGGCACAAAGTCTAATCTGGATTGGAGGGGCACAAAGTCTAATCTGGATTGGAGGGGCACAAAGTCTAATCTGGATTGGAGGGGCACAAAGTCTAATCTGGATTGGAGGGGCACAAAGTCTAATCTGGGCTGGAGGGGCACAAAGTCTAATCTGGGCTGGAGGGGCACAAAGTCTAATCTGGATTGGAGGGGCACAAAGTCTAATCTGGGCTGGAGGGGCACAAAGTCTAATCTGGGTGCAGGATATTGCCCCCCCAATGCCCCCCTAGAGCGGCCACTGTGTACAGTATAGTATAAGGTGTTAAAAGACAGGGGGGGGGCATTTATTGCTTGTTTATTTTGCTTATTTGTCAAGCGTTAGCGTATACTGTAGGAGAGGAATATTCTGCGATGCACTACAATCAATGTGTCCAATATATGCAAGATGTCTGCATGCTTCCTCTTGACATTATACTGTAACTGTCTTGTCCCCCCCCCCCCCCTCTCTCTCTCTCTCTCTGATGTCTGTCTATATACTGGCAGTCACAAGCAAACCTATTCTATTTAATGTTAAAATCACACCTGTGAGAAGTGAGGGGCGCTCTTATCATCATACATTATCTCATTCTGGCCAATCCAGGCCCGGCGCCACGGGGGTGCCAGGGCGGGCCTGTCACCCTCAGTTTCAAATTCTGCCCCCTCAGTTTAAGTTTCATGTACATGTACATTTGGTAGAGTATGTATGCTCAGTCGGACACACACACACACACACACACACACACACACACACACACACACACACACACACACACACACACACACACACACACATACATGGTTCCCGCATGGGCCATGCATAGCTACTTAGAATCAGAATCACACACACTTACACTTACACACACACTTAACTTACCCATGCACACCAAGAACAGCACACACCACTGCAACAGTGCCAAATTCTCAGAGCGGAATATAGAAACCTTTGTTCGCTTTTGCTGAGTGAAACTACACTCCTCTGCATAATTTGTAAAGGCGGTCACCACGTACCCGCTCTACTGTATGTCCTCTGGCTGCGGAAAGCACTTGAGGGCTGGTGTTTTCGGTGCTGAGCATGACACTGGTCCTATTCTTTGAACTGCTTCTGGAGGAAGGGAGTCTTGTATATCTGCCATGCCAGACACCCACATCAAGAACAACACACCCACGGCAACGCAATGCAGAATGCTTGGAAATCCCGTCACTGATATTTTGTTGATTTTTGTTCAGTGAAACTGCACTGGGTATAGTTATCGGCTGAGCGCGCCGATTTGCTAGCCTCATATGCTTGTGTGTGTTTTCCCGCACTGAAAATAGCCAATCTACAAGCTCACAATGTGTTGGCACTTGTGAGCTCGTAGATAGTGGGCAACTAATCATAAATCCAGCTTTATTATGTGTGTTGGATCTTACTGCTACTAATTTCCACTTTGGGGTACTGACCTGACTTGACTTGTATTGAAAGTTGGCCCATTAGAATGCAAATCATTACACTATATAAATATAAAATTAGCACTAGTGTATGTGCTGCAGAGATATTGTTTTAATATGTCAAAATATGTAAATTGGCCAGCTTCAAAAGCAGTGCGTTGAGTTCTTATCCTAGGGCGGTGTAGAATAGAGCAACAACATTGTTTGGCTGTGTTTAATGTTTGTCCCTATAGACATGGAGAATAATTATGTAATTGAAGGGACAAAAATGAAAAGTTTTGTGTTGATGGGCGAGAGTGTGAAAGTAGGGGCAGCTACAAGCTGGCCAACTCATGTTTTCTGAGCAAATATGCAAATATGAACATCATATATTTCAGTACGCTTAAAATAAATCACACCTGTGTGAACTGAGTGGTGCAACTCCCCCCCCCCCCACCCTCTCTCTCTCATTAGCAGGCAACAGTGCAGCACTCTCTCTCTCTCTCTGTTTCTGGCACAACAGCGCCCCTACTGGTACTCATTATACTGGTGCTCATTAACCAACACATAGGCGGACACATACTGTAGGTGAACGGACAGACACATAGGTGAACGGACACATAGCATAGGTGAACACGGACATTGCTGTTCCTTGGAGTGGTTGCACCACTCAAAAAGAGCTTAAGATAGACATAGAAAGCGTTTTGTGTTGTAAGGTTACGTTGACATTGTGCAAATTGACAGCTTTGGATTGATTTGATGAGTAAATAAGTTGGTTTCCAAAAGCGCTAGAATTAGCAGCCAGAGAAGCTGGCTGCTAACTTTAACGTGTGGTCATCGCTTCAATACATTTCTGCTCCCCAAATCTCACCTATAACGTAAGGTTGCCAATGCCAATGCCAATTATAGTGCCAGTCATATTATTGTATTATTGTATGTATGGTCCCTTAAAGCAGGGGTTCTCAACGTTTTTGGCTGAGGACACCCAGAAATGCTTTGGCCATGTCTCGCGACCCCCTCCCCGCCCCCAATACAAATTGACCGCTACAATAACCTTAATAATAGAGAAAATGCATCATATATATGGAAAGTTTATGCATATGTGTACTATGTAAACTCTCAATTTCCATTTTCCGGCCATTCTGTCAAATTGTTCCAGATATGTGTTGGAACCTTTATATATTTACCAGATTTAGTTTTGACTCTGGGGACAGAAAGCACACCTCTTATCCTTAATTAGCTCTCTGAGTTGCAGAACTCATGGTTATACTTTTTTTTTTTTTTTTTAAACCTAAATGAGAATTCTTATGATCTCTCTGCATTCTTTGTGTTTTTGTGTGACATTGGAGTTGTAAATGAGCCACAATTGTTGGGATGAACCCGACAAGCCCCTCGGGCCGATCCTATGATGTCAGTTGCCAACTACAGCAGCCATGGAATCAATCCATGGGTAGGGTACTGAAGCCCCCCTTAGTCTCTTGTTTACAGGGCAGGGCTTAATGGATTCTGAGCGTAAAGCCACTGACCCAATTTCACATCCTGAGCAATCAGAGGTATTTACTTATTGAATGAATATTGTTTACGCACAGCTGTGTCTCAGGTGGAGCAACATGGATTACTTTCTGGAATAAATTACAGATGTGAGTGAGTTTAAAAAAAAAAGAAAAAGAAGAATGTGCTCGCTCGATCATGTTTAGCTTATGCAGTCAAATTGCATTGAGTCGCAATCCCATGTTAAACATGCAGGGCTTGCGAGGGGGCGCCACATATATAATCTATAATTATGATGGAACACAATGCACAATCAACTGGAGCACAAACTCACAGAGTAGCTGAGGTTTCAATCCCTCTTGTTGGGGCGAATGATCTGCCCACAGCGCCTGCTGGCCCCAAACACAAGTGTTTCGTTGATGAATGCAACGCTTGTTTCTAACCACCTCTCAGGTGATATCATTATTACAGCAGCTTTGTGGTATCATTTTGTGTGTGTGTGTGTGTGTGTGTGTGTGTGTGTGTGTGTGTGTGTGTGTGTGTGTGTGTGTGTGTGTGTGTGTGTGTGTGTGTGTGTGTGTGTGTGTGTGCGCGCGCACGTGCGTGCATGCGTGTGGTGGCATACAGGTCTACAGTCCACTCTTATACACTAATGTTTCCATTAACAGATACTGTAATGCAGTTCACATGGATGGGGACAAAGAGAAGAGCTTTGCCGATGGAGACAGCAAAATAAAGGCCAAGGCGAAGGTTTAGTCAACTCTGTCAATGGAAAGACAACACGCATGGAAGACTAGATTGTTTTGGCATAATTTAACAGATGATCTGGCATGTTTATCCCATTAACTGGCGGACTCCGGGCAAGCAAGTGTACAGGGTTTAAGTGGTTAAGTAAATTGCACGACAACTGCGAGAAGGTGCCAAGTGTTTATTTGGCATGGTCCTAGTATGCAGCCTGGGTGACTTGCAATGTCCGCCAGAGGTCCCTGAATGCTCTGCACACTTTCTTTCTTCTTTTTTTTTAACACAAATGATACATAGCTTGCGGAGTTAGTTCAGTCAGATATACTCGAGGGGTTCATGCCGTGCTCAAGGGCGCATTCATATACTCAAGGGGTTAATATGCTGAATTACTATGTGGGTGTATTCAGTGTGTGCAAGACCCACATGTCATTCGCTGATGTGGCAGTCAGCTGACCAATTGGGCGAGCTACTTAAGCTCACTAGTCTGCATGCTTTTCCTACCTTCCTTCTGCTATGGTTCCTGATTGTTATGTGATGTTTGCTCCCACCACTACCCCAGCTGGGCTCTGTTATTTATGTTCCCCATGGGTTTTTTTATTGTCTATCTCCCTGCTCTTAATGTTTAATGATGGTGTTTGATTTGTCACGGCCCCTGCCAGTGTCCTGTCTGTGTCTATTTGTGTTAGTCTGTCTGTCTGTGTGTGAGCATGTGTGGGCGTAGGCTTGGTTCCTGGTTTTCCAGATTGGCACACCTGGCTCTGATCATCCAATCTCACTCACCTGCCTGCCATCTTCCCATCACCACCACTCCATAAAAGCCCTGGTTTCCCCGCCGCGAGCTGCCAGATCGTCCCACAGTTTTCCGTGCGGTAATGCTTCTAGCTGTTATCTCTTAGTGTTTCCCAGTGATAATTATCCCTAGTGTTTTTGCTCTACTTTGCTTTGTTCCAGTGTTTTTTGGTTTTTGACTTTGGTTTTTTCCTTCTGCCTCAGTTGCCTGCCTGTTTGCCTGCCAGCTCCTGCTAGCCAGCTCCTGCTAGCTTGCTGGAAAGTAGCCAATCTACAAGCTCACCCTGGACAGTTGCCTTTCTACAAGCTCATCTTTTGTTTTGAATAAACACCCTTGGACTTTGCCCTCCTTGTCGTGTCTGCATTTGGGTCTGCCAGTTTGGTTAAACGTGACATGATTGTGCCGAGCAGGGAGAAAATGTAGCAGAGGCCCGAACGCCAGATTATTATGCACACTTGTATTCTCATTCTATAATAAATATTGGTTAAATCTATTCGTGAGTTGTCTGACTGAATGTATCATTCATGAATGCAGTACTATTTAACCTGGTAGCCCATTGCCAGCCAGATACAACCATTGCCGCCTGGTATTCCCGCCACACTTATAATGGGTTGACTTTCCCCAAAATGGTCCTCTGCATAATTATGTATGACAGTCAGCACCCACTCTATGTCCCCAGGCTGCAGAAAGCACTTGTGGCGGTTCTAGTGTTTCTGTTCAGTAGCCTACTGGTCCATGTTCTTTGAACTGCTTCTGGAGGAAGGGACTTCAAGGGAGAGTATATAGTGTCATGCAATTTCTTTTTCTCCATGTTTGCATTGTATTATTATTGTGAAAAAGTTAGGTAATCATTACAAACTAATGGCTCAGTGAACGAGGTACACGCCTAGATAATTCATATTTCAGCTCGGCGCCATGTGCACATGTCAACCCAACTGGAGCATGAACTGAACATGGTTCAGCTACACCACGTCAACTGACACGGCTCCAACATGAGATGTGACCCTGCTGCCCATGTATGACAGTTTGACAGTGCTGCGTGTGCAGTAATATCTGTGACAATGAGCCAACAACTCCAGATCTCTTACGCATTCAATGAATATGACCATCATAGTATGCAATGTAAAACCTGGTCATGCACGGCAACATGGATGTACGTCCCAGAAGAGGCTATATCCCTTCATTAAGTCCGGAAAGCACAGTTATGTTCAGCATGTTCGGTATAAAGCCTGCTCGTGTGTGATGGGGCCTTCTGCTTGGACTCTGAGAGGGCGAAAGCAAGGAGATGGAGAGAGTAACGAAAAGTTCAAGAAACAGAAGGGAATGCAGACGCACACACAAGAAGTCACACTTGTGCAGCTGACTTCAGAAGAAATTCCTCTCATATGATCGCATGGCAGAAATATGACCTTATAGCCCAAAGTGTTTCTAATAATATTATGGGCTAACGATGACCCACTTTGAGACGCCATGCCAGCCCGTCCGGCCGGCCGGCTTGGATCATTCAAATGATCATTGATGGGCTTTCTCGGCTGCAGAAAGAGCTGCAGATGACGTGACACAGTCCATCCATTTCTTCTCTGAGTGATGATGTAATTAAATGTTTCATGGAACGCCAACATATTACCACTGCAGTGCCTCCAGGCTATCATGTTCTTTCTCAAGGGACTGTCAGAGATGGGATCCATCGCCTATCTCCTCTCTCTCTCTCTTCCCCCATTCATTTATTTCACTCTCGTTCCATGCACTGTTCTCTCTTCTTCTTTTGTTGCCCCGTTTCGTCTCTATATCTCTAATCTTTCTTCCCTTTCCCTTACTTCTACCAAAGTACAGCTAAGTCGCACCAATTAGAGGTGTAAACTTTGAACTGCGGCAATAAAAATTATCTCTGTAGCGACAATGCACACATACTGACTCTCTCTCACTGACATTCTTTGCTTTGTTCCCACTGAGATGGGACTATCCATTATCCCGTGGAGTGAAAGGAGTTTCTGCAGGCCATTTGGTACTTTGAAGTTTCTTTTTGTCGCTCTGAAGAACATCTTTGAACTATTTCATAATAATGGTGAAAAACGAAATCATCTTTTCAGGAACTGAGGAAGATTTGCTGATTTATTCACTGGTAATGATGTATTATTGATCATTTACAAAGGGCTTCAATTGGTTTGGCATGGTGGGTCAGTCGCAAGGTATCAAGTAGTGTTCTACTGCCCGAACCCGACTGGTACCGACCCGACCACCACTGGAAATGGAATCCATTAGACATTTTAAAATTATATGGAAATGGTACATTAACAGTCTAACGTGAGCTACATAAATCCTTTATTTCGGCGATAAGTCCATTGAACTCCGTTCTCACTCTCACAGACACACACTGAACCACGGCGCGCGCCGCTGCGCTGGCCATGCATTAAAGTGGCGTTCTTTTTTTTCGTTTTCTTTTTTTTTCAAACTTTATCTGGCTTCGGGCCTAACATTATGGTAATTTTTAGGGTCGGGCCGAGCATCGGGCTGACCCAGTTAGGGCCGGGCCTTAATTTTTGGGCCCGTTGAGAACTTAGTATCAAGGTCAATAATGTCTATTCACAGCAGCTTTGGCCTTCTTGCATATAAGAGTCAATGTTGTCATAACATTGTGTAGTTAAGAGGTCACAGATATTTAAATTCCATTTGTAAATCAATCTTCTCCAAAGATTATTTTTGTATAGCTTTTCAATCCACGCTTTCATGTGTATTGAAGTGCAACGGCAGCTTAACTTTGACAAAACTTATGGCACAATGGAATTGTGTGTTTTGGATTACCACAGTATCTCAAGTAGCTTTCAAGTCTCTGCAGTGCACCATACTGAATTGCAGTGACGTAGACTCCGTGGGGGCATCGGGGCTCGAGCCCCCATGAGGAATTAGATCTGAATATGTACAGTACTGTATATTCACCTAGTCAGTTTGTCCCGTTTGTACTGCGCCAGGTCGCGCGGCGCCCGTTCGCCGTTCGCCCAATTATCGTCTTTGCATTGACTTTGTATGTAATCGCGCCACTCGAACCATCCAAGTCTGAACGCACCTTAACATCTCTTTTGTCCTGGCCCGGGGGCAGGGGGTGGTGGACCGCGTTGCCTTTTCCTCTTGTACACAATGCAGATCAGGCATTCAAATGCTAATCTTGTTTTCACCTGCCAGGCATACCCCATACAGTACTGTACTCTGCTTAGGCGACTTGTTCACAATGAAAAGGAGTAGCCTACCAGTTGACTCAGTGCAATCATGGCATTTAAACATGCTCTTCTGTTTTTAATCTAAACACTGTGACACGATTAAAAAGTGTTACTCAAAAGTGTTTAGAACCAGCCTCCATGACGATTATAAAAACATTTCGTCTCTGCTGAATTGAATGGAAACAAATGGCTTCTTTGAATATTAAACAAACTATGGAGTGCTGTGTAAAGTTGTCAGCAAGCATGTCAAGTATACAGTGAGTTGTAGGATCACCGGCATGGCCCTTTAAATCTGTGCTGATGAGAACAGGCAGACGTCAACCTCAACATTCATTTTCTTTCAACACCCCACCCCCTACCTCATTAGCATTATATGCTTTTTAATGAGAAATAGACTTTTCAATATGTTTAGCCCGAGGATATTTATGTTTATCCTCTATTGACGATGAGAGTTCACAATACCAACATTGTTTAGGGTTCACTCTATAGTTCATTTTACGGCGCAACACTTTTGAGGCACAGCAGAAATCCAAAGACCAATTACAAGATCAGAAATCAAACAAATAATGTCGTTGGAGAATAGTGATGTCAAGTATGTTGTCTAAAGGGCAATGTTAGTACATACAGGATATTGACAGCCTCCTTGCTGCTTAAACCAAAATGCTATAGAGTAATGTAGGTGTGAAGTATTCAATAGAGTCAGCATTGTGAGTGCATTTAATTGAATATGCAACAACTGAATAAAGAACACTGGGTCAACACCTCTAATTAATGTTCAAAGTGTGACAAATGAAACATTCTATATCCACTACCTAGTTGATAAATTGCTTGGTAAACAAGATACACAGAGCAAGTATATAAAAGCATATGAATTCATGCATGAATAAATACAAGTGCATAAATATACATACATGCATACACATTACACAATGTATTGGAACACGTGGCTTGCTTTGTAGCATCTTTAAGGCTTTGTTTAGTTGAAACCATACTGCCTGGGGCTCATATTTACTTTCTACCCAAGCTATAATAAGTCTCATTAAAACTTAACCATATAGCCAGGAAACTCATATGAACTTCAAGTGACTTAAGACTTACAGTAAGTGACTTAAGACATACATAAATATGGCAATGCTACCATAGATACGATTACTGACTATCTTGAGCTCTAAAAGCCAGATCAAGTGTGTCGATATAGAACATAAGATCATAATGCATGTGACAAGAAGCCTCACGGGTCCTGAGTGACAAACCCATTTAGAATCCTGTTATATGTCATCTGATTAGTCGCAGATTATCATGTTGACATAACCACCCACCTCGCTAATTTCTGAGCCAATGGCTTTTGTATGTACATAAAAAAATGAATTGTGGGCTTTTGTTTTGCACTGACTTGACACTTACAGTGACCTCGGCAGTCAAACAAGCTGCTGAGCAGGTTGCGCTATAGATGTTGCAACAGCAAAACAGGAGAATTTGCCAGCTGCTAATTGAGGGCATGTTAAAGCGTCCCTTAAAACGAGTTTACATGGCATAAAACTGGCAGAGTCAATGTATCAATACCAACCCAGTCTCATCCAAACATGCTGAAATAACACGGATTGGCATCCATACACACACTACAGAAATCCCCCAAATCTGTACATGTTTTTACATGGAAATCGTCCCCATTAACCCTATAGTTTTATATGGCTATGGAGGGGTGCCGTCTCAAGCGAACTTGAGCAATGAGAGAGCGAGCTAAAGCGAGCGAGTTGCCATGGCGAACGTTGTGAAGTTCGATTGAGCCAAATCACCTCCGTCCACGCTGCAACCCGAAAGGCACAGAATAGTAAAATACTGAGATAATGGGGTGAAAGCCACACCTCCGTCGCGGTAAAAACAGTAGGCTTGTAATATATATGGATTTGGGGATTTTCTAGTAGTGTACTATAAATGCTAATCCGAGGGCACGGTGGCACAGTCGGTAGTGCTGGTGGCGTGTTCTCTCCTCCATGTCATCAGTGCCTATACCCGAGGCCGAGGCGGGGTTGGCGAAAGTAAATAAAAATAAATGCCAATCTGTGTTATTTCACCGTGTTTGGGTGAGATCGGGCTCATCAATACCAATCATTGAGCAACACTCATTGTGTTTATACCAGAAAAACACCATTCATGAATTTTCCTTTCAGGAACTGAGGAAGATTTGTAGATTTAATTAATGGTGCTGATGTATTATTGATATTTTACAAAGGGCGTCTTTAATTGGTTTGGCTTGGTGGCAAGTCACAAGACATTGAGTTCAATACATAATGTCAACGTCTATTCTATTCACAGCTTTGGCAATATTGTGCATGAATATTAATATATTTTTCCTGTGAATGGCTTTATTTTTGGTTTGTATACTGTATGTTTACACCATTTTGTTTTACACTTAATGCTTCAGCATGCCATGGTAACAATATAAAAACATGTGTGCTCTCCAACAAGAGGTGATATGTTGTTGTTGTTGTGCATGCATTGCACACTGTTACAAAGTACAGCAGTGATGATGCTGTAGCCATGCATTTATCTAAAAACAATGCACATGCACCACCACCAGCCCAATCAGAGTATAGTATTGTCTGTGACTATAGTTTAGTTTGTAGTTCAAACATCTTACATTATGCATGTGTTGCAGCATGCCAGGGGCGAGAGGTTTAGATACTGCTGCCTGCAGACCAAATAGATCAAACTATACACTTGCAGGGATCCTGGAGAAGGCCTGGGAGTATGCATATCCGGTCTACATTTTGTTTTGTAAGGGGTCTCCCTATGGGACTGCCTAGGGATCCCAGAGAATTAACTTACTAAACTTACTAAACTCTGGAAAGGGAAGTCTGGAGCACTCTGGTGGAGCTGAATTGCCCCCGCGATTCAACTACGGCTAAGCGGTTGTAGATGGATGGATGGACTGACAACAGAAAGCATCAATACACCCTGAAAATGCATGTGTAATTTACAATGCAGATATATAATACAGTATACATAATTAGACAATAAGAAAACAAGAGTTTAGTAGGCAGGTAGAGTAAGAATGGAAAGAGAGAATATTCCATCAGAGATATTTTTCAGATGCCAGAAAGTAATCATTTAAAAAAATATTGATAGTATACCATTGACCAAAACTTTGTGAAAAGGCGAAATATTATTGGAAGCTTGTTTTAATGTGTGCAGATCTTTATTCCAGTTGCAGTTATCCTTTTATCTTTAATCATGTTTTGTCTTCAAGTCGTGCTGCATTGTGGTTATGCAAGGAAATAACACGTAATTATTCCCATTCATTATTTGTTTTATTATTTTGTTTAGCTTTTGATTAGATATGTCCGCATATAGAATCTCCAGTACATGAGAAGGGTTGTTTTCCTTTCCCTACTTTCTCTTCTATTGCATCCCACATCGCACTGACAATAGCGCCCTTGCTATTTTAATTGGTACATTGTGTGTGATGATGATGTGATTACAATGCGAGGTCATAGTAAATGAGTCACATAAATGAGTGCCGTTAGAGTTCCAAACCCCTTTTGGTGTTTTAACCATTATGTTTGCTATTTTTGAAAATCGTGAAAATGTGGCACAAATCTTTGAAAATATATTCTTTCAGAGCGAAAGTTTTTAACTCAAATCTTTGCTCCTGCTGGGGGGGCCCAGGAACAACATATTTTCAGATGGGGGTCGGCGGCCCATTACATATAATTTCTGGGGTCCTTGACATGAAATATTGAGCACCAGTGATATAGAAACATAGGTATTTCAGAAAACTGTCATGATTTAGAAGACATTTTTAAAATGTCTACGTCAGGCCAAAATGGGTTAAACACATAAACCCTGTCTAATTTGTTGACGGGGAGTCTATTTCTGCCAACATAGGAATGCTATAGGATTCAGGTTGTTAAAGTATATATGCCACATTGTTCATTATGTCTCAATAATGCCCTGGAACAAGAATGAATGCAGTTTTAAACCTGTTTCTTTCCTTTTTTCCATTTTGCTTAAACAGCCAAAAACAATTAAGGACTTATGACTTATGAATATATGCATTATGTGAATGACAGGCTATGAATCAAACCCATTATGTCTACTCTTGAAGTGTTGTTAATGTGAGCAAATTAATTAAAATGGGATGGGTTAGTTTCAAAATCAATGTTTGATCTATTAAAAATGTAAAAATGCTATGTCGTAGCTTTCAAAATCTTGCAGTAAAAATACACATTTTAACGATTGTCACACACTTCAAGCGAACAATTTAAACTAATTTGAAGTTATCTCGCACAATGCAGCAGTCCTGTCCCATAGAGTCTCCATCAGACTCACATTAATCAGAGGTGACTCATAGGTCATCTTCTGAATGTCTGGACTTTCCCCCATGTCTCCCAGCCCGAGGCTGCTAACTCTGCAAGGACTTTGGGCTGTCCCACAGTGGGACCGCTAAAACCACCACAGTGTT
Organism: Protomyctophum parallelum; assembly: GCF_964188405.1. Classification (NCBI taxonomy): domain Eukaryota; kingdom Metazoa; phylum Chordata; class Actinopteri; order Myctophiformes; family Myctophidae; genus Protomyctophum; species Protomyctophum parallelum. The sequence goes on along the minus strand of NC_139715.1, from coordinate 23,211,270 downwards.
ATGTGGGCTTTCAGAGCCTTTCATTTCGACTGATAGTCAGTTCCAAATCCCCCGGACCCAGGGAAAAGGCATCCCACAATATCGCACAATCCCGTTTCAGACAAAAAATATTTGTATGATAGTGCTTGACTTAGACATTTTGTCTACTGGCCCAAAAGTGTTTTGTCAGAGTAACTACAGTTCCCTTTTTTTGCTCTTCTCATACTTTTTTCTTTTTTTTTGTCACTGCAAAATCTCCGGCTGTGAAATGATGACTATCTTTTTGGGAAATGCCTCCCTCATTGAGATTAATCATGAATCATGAATGCTGACCGTTGCACGAGACAAGATAATTTGTGTGCAACTATCTCTATCTTGCAGGGTGGCTCTCAAGGCGAGCAGGCCCAATGCACAAATTTGCTGCCGGGTCATTTATAACAGCATGCCGTGCTTGTCTAATGTACGTGTTGTGGGAGGGAACAGAAAGGATAGCTAGTTATGCATGTGATTGTTATCTATTGTAGCAGCAGTAGATTTAGCTCTAAATCTACTCTGGCTTCTGGCCAGGTACCTGGGGAGGAAAAGTAATCAAAGCCAGAGAGAAAGACATCAGAGGAAGAACCGAGGGACAGGCATTCGTTTTAGCTTCACTGGCCAGAACGATGGCCATTGGTGATGCTTTGGAATTAAACAAAACAAATAATAGAACTTCCATTGATGAAACAATTACATCAAGAGAGCTACTGCTACAGAGTGTCTGTGACCTACCCCAATCATGTCGTTGTCAGGTGTCTGGAAAATTGTTAATGTCAGATGGCTTCCAATGTGGGACCTCCTTGTGCATATGTGTGTCTTTCTTTCCATTTCAACGTCTGTGTGTGTGTGCGTGTGTGTGTGTGTGTGTGTGTGGTGTGTGCGCGTGCGTGCGTGCATGCATGCATGTGCCCTTGCGGATAAAGCGTGCGTCGGATAACGCGTGCGTCTAAAAAAACAAAGGGCACATACATTTGGTGAACCTGACTTACTCAACTAATACAGGTTATATAAGCCTATGGTCTCTTTCAATGGAGCATAATAGTCAAAGTGGAGAATTGTCCTGATTGTCAACCCCTGATAAGTGAGAATGAGGTGACTGAATAATGCTATAGTTTATCTACAGACTATTCTTAGAGAGTCACATGTTGTTAAAGGGTAAACCCACAGTATAGATACAATGTTTATCAAGTGCTATTTGCAGATAAATGTATTACCAACCCCACTGTGAATTATTCAGTAATACTGGCAAGCCTTTGAATAATTTCCCTGCCATTCGTTAAAATGTGTATTTTTACTGCAATGTACAAGACATAATAGTGACTTATAGTGCATGGATGTACAGACATAAATAACAAAACATGAAAGAAGGTTTGCACACCGTAGCTCTGTTAAGTGCAATGTATTGGCACATTGCCTTGTGGATGTGCCAATAAAGTGCACTTAACGAAGCTGTGGTGTGAATTTTATGTTTTTATTGCTGTCTTCCACCGGTCCAGCAACTGTTTTGCACGGTATTTGGATGTGCGTGACTACTATATATTGTCAGACAGACATAATCCGACAAACAGGAAGGTAGGAGCGCACACCAGTAGTGGGGAGGTGCTGACCGCAGGAGATAAAACTATGACTGAGAAAGGAGAGAGGCCGCACAGCTCGTAGTCACGATGCCATCAAATCTTTATTTTTCCAACGTTTCAGCAACAAGTTGCCTTCTTCAGGGAATGACAGACATAATCCAACACGCCATCGTTGTTAATGCATGTTGTCGGTCCTCTTTTAAGGTCGTGATTATGCATGTGACTTGGCTGCGACACTGTCTTGTGCAACTCTTCACACGTCAAGTGACAGCATAATAGTATCTTGATGAAGATTCATGTTGTATGTTTCTACAAGCACACAACACAACCACATTCATGTGATGTCACTGCACATGCACATTATAGCCAACAGTCATTCTGCTGATTTACTGACAAATACTTTATAATCATTGTGACATCTTTGCCTGAAGAGGCAGCTTGGGTGAAGTCAGTCCGTGACTCACGGCAGGGCCCAAACGGAACACCAAATGTATGCCTAAAACCTGTAGCTAAACAAAACTGTAAACCAAACACTAACCCAAGGTAGAGAGTATACTGTATAGAGACACCCCTTTTGTATTCTGGAGCGTCTTCAGTGCAACAAACTTTAAATGTATGAGGGAAGAATTTATAGGGGATAATTTACCCTCTTGAAACCGGCGAAGTCAAAACAATTACTGTTCACCCAGTAGGGCAGCTTTGTTTTGTCGCCCCGAGTTAAACGCAGTGCAGCTTCTCCATTCACAGTGTGCAGTGCATTGTCAGAAAGAAAAAAAAGAAAAGAAAAAAACAACAATACGTAATTAGCAGAACTTATATGCAGCACACGCCGTAACAGCATGAATGCTAAAGCCACAGCGTGAGCTGGATGTTATCCATGCGGGCGCAGCGCACGTGCACTCTCGCAGTGGAAAAGGTTTTGTTTAGCGATTACTCCCCAGGAGTCCAAGATGCAATCAGGGCCGTTCTTACCTCTGTAATTTACCACAGTGTACCTGTAATGGAGGCCAATCTCTGCCTGGGGAGCTGAAGGAATATTAATGATGGTGTTAGTGTACACGCCGTTATGCACGTCTCGTGTACACAAGCACGCAAGCACGCACGCACGCACACACGCACGCACGCATGCACACACACAAACAGACACACATGCACGCACATGCACATGCACACACACACACACACACACACACACACACACACACACACACACACACACACACACACACACACACACACACACATATACACACTTTTCATCTGCATATAGGTACTGCATGTACAACATTATGCACAACAAATAGCAACACGCTTGTGAGGCATTGTGAACTTGTAGATCAGCTATTCAAAAAAATGTTAAATAAGAAAAAATAAATGTTAGCGTCAAATATTAATGTGGTTGACTCTAACACTTCTACATGCCTATAACCTGGACCACTAATCTATCCTTAATCTAATCCTACTGTTTATACAACCACCTTTGTGAATCGGGTCCATTCACTTTTAATATGTGTGCCGTCCCCCACTTTTGTGAGGTTTGAGGCAACATCATGTCATACTGTAAAGCTAGCCGTAGCCCTGCCTATACAACAAAGCCCTCCTGGTGGAAAAACAGCACATTCAAAATTGAGGACAGGCACTTTCCAGCTTCTTACTTCCCACATGTTCTAGCATTGCTCTTCCACATGTTCAAGCATCTACTGTATGCTTGTGAGGACATTTGTGGTTTAAACAAAGCTCAAAGTTATGATGCACACACGCACGCACGCAACATAGAAACATGCACATGGGCAGCTGGATGTAGGGAGCCGGTTTAGTTTATACTAAGCCCCACTCCGCTCAGCCTGAGTTCCACATGCACCCATTGATACTGTACACATGCACGTATGAAAGCACTAAAACCTGCACATGTGCCTAAGAGTGAACCCACCAGACACACCCACACGTTTGTATTACTACTGTATACTTGTGAGGACATCAACATTTTCGGTCAGCAATTTTATGAGTGCCATTTAAAAACTGTTACCCTAACCCCAATCGACAAGCTCAAGAGTTGTGAGCTTGTAGATACAGGCACAAGTCCTTTACGAGGGGAACGGTCCTCACAATGTCTATTTCTCAAATTCTTCTATACTCGTGGGGGCATTTGGCCCTCACAAGTACAGCAATACTAGTAATACACACACTCACAGAATGTATATGAATTCACAAACACACGCGGAACTCGGTTAAACAGACAAAGTGGACAACAACGATAACAAAAGCGAATTAAAAGCACACGCACGCACATGTCTTGCCGCCAGCGTGTAAAGCCCGGAATCACAGCTATCCTCCCCTAAACAAGCTGCGACTCGTGTGCGCGCGCCATGCGTGTAGGTGTTGCGTGTGCGCCACAAGCGAGCTGCCTCCACTGGCTGGGCCCTCCCCCCAAGAGTCTGGCCATTATATGCAACGTGTGTCTCCTTGAACCACCTCCCACTGGAAAGCTCCCATCACAGTCTAATTTGTTCCTGATGGGTAGATCACACACTCCTCCAGACAGACAGACAGACAGACAGACACACGTTAACCATTAGACCAGAGCTGCTAGTGATAGAGATGACTCCAGTGAGTGGGTGGGTCGTCACTGCATACAGTACACTATACTGTACGATGGCAGTTCTCACGACCTATCCAAACATCTGTCTCTGAGAGAGAGAGAGTGTGTGTGTGTGTGTGTGTGTGTGTGTGTGTGTGTGTGTGTGTGTGTGTTGCAGCCTACTTATGATCCAAAGATGGAACAAGATATAAGACCTGCCATGCCGTCACCCCAGATATACAGTATCTGTACATCCACTCTATAACAGGCCTGGAGCACTACATAATACATTACGTGCGTGCGTGCATGAGAGAGAGAGAGAGAGAGAGAGAGAGAGAGTAAGCATTCAGAGGTATTATCACCTCAGCTAAAGGACAAAACCTTTGACTGTCAGCTCTTGCAAATCAACAGTGTGAAAGGACAAAGGAGTGTTGAGCAAACAGCCCTACCCCTGCCTGCTTGCCTGCCACCACACACACACACACACACACACACACACACACACACACACACACACACACACACACACACACACACACACACACACACACACACACACACACACACACACACACACACACACACACACACTTAACCACCTCTTGTTCAACACAGTGACATGACTAAATCCTCCTTTTAGCGCTTGTTTTTCTTTGTGTTATTTTCAGGGGAGGGGGTTTGGACCCTACTGGGTGTGAGCTATGAGGGTGATGAGGGCAGAGCTGTTGACTCCATGCTGTCATCCAGCCAGGAGCAAGTGGAAGGCCCAGGCTGCTCCTCACCGTGCCTTGTTATCCACTATATTAGCTAAGCCGCACGGCTGGCTCTGGACAACTGTCACACCCACACACACACACACACACACACACACACACACACACACACACACACACACACACACACACACACACACACACACACACACACACACACACACGCAGTCACGCACACACGCACAAACACACAAACACACAAACACACAAACACACAAACACATGCACACACTTTAAGCCTCACGTCCGCAGGATATAAGATTGCTGTCAGCTTGGTGAAAGCTGTATTGCCTTGCCCGTTGCTTGCCCCTCTCTCTCTCTCTCTCTCTCTGTTTGTGTTTACGCACCCTCGCTCTCTCACAGAGTGAATGTCTCTTTTTTCTAGGTTCTATCTCCAGGTCTCTCCCTGTCTTTTCTATGTCAACCATGCGTTCGCTCACTTTTTTCCGGTCTCTACCTCTTCCTGTCCATTTCTCCTAGTCACTATAGTGCACATAGATGCACACGCACACACATTTTCACAAATGTCCCACAATGGAAATGAGCCTTTTTGTCTTTTTTGAGTCTTAATGACATAAATTATGTAATTGTGCATCAGTCAGACTTGCTCAATAAAAAAATCAATCAATCAATCAATCAATCAATCAATCAATCAATCAATCAATCAAAAAACCTGCAATGCAACACCGACAAATCAGAACATCATCTCCACACTGGGAAAGCTACACGAGAACATCTCTCACAGAGGTGCTAGCTTTGTTGCAAAATGTTTTAAGCCGCCCAAGTCACAAACAGCCAATGTGACCGTGACAGCAGTTCTTTTGTGTCTATCTCCGAGCCCCAGCACGCCTCCCATTCGATAGAGCTGGTTGGACGGCGTCTCTTCGTTGGTGCATGGTGTTCCATGCTCAGATTATCTAGGAATCTGTGGTATGTCCCCCCCGAGCGTTAAGGTGTCAGGCAGAGTGAAAGAGCATAACTGTGAGTTTCAACTCCCCTCCAGGGCCCTGTTTTTGTTTTTGTCCTCTTTTGGGTTTCCTCTGTGAAGCTTTAAGCCCAGCTGCGTGCGAGTGTCGCACTTGAAAATAGCCATACAAGCTCACAATGGGATTGTTGTGGATCGGCTATTGTCAAGTGCAACCCTGGCTTCATCATCTAAGAATAAAGTCAGGCTTTACAGCCGCATTATCAGATGCTGTGTGATGAGGTTGTGTTTTGAGGGAGTGCCGTATGACTCGCCTGAGTGCAGGAATGAGTGGCTGACCTTTGCTGCTTGTCTCCCTTACATTTCATTTGTCTGCATGACTGCAAGGCATAGTGGATGTATTTTTGGATTATGCCTTCTCTGTTCTTTCTCTCTTTCTGTACCCCCCCACCCCCCCCCCCCCCCCTCTCTCTCTCTCGCAGAACAATATCAATGTCACATCCAAGAAGGACCCCTTTGCATGGCCTCGCCTGGAGCGTGCAGTACTCCCTGCTTCAGCACTGTGGCTCCTGAAGAGAAACGGTTAGTCATCTTTAATGGAGAATGGCCAAATGTAATGTGGATACAATACTCTATAGTATAGTATAGTATAGTATAGTATAGTATAGTATAGTATAGTATAGTATAGTATAGTATAGTATAGTATAGTGTAGTATAGTATAGTATAGTATAGTATAGTATAGTATAGTATAGTATAGTATAGTATAGTATAGTATAGTATAGTATAGTATAGTATAGTATAGTATAGTATAGTATAGTATAGTATAGTATAGTATAGTATAGCACTTGAAAATGCGTATCTCCTACCTGTGCCTCTGCATCAGTGCACGGGATCAAAACAAACATTTTTTGCATATAGCATTATTGAAAAACTGGCTCTGAGGGCAGCACTGTGTGCAGCGAGTGTCAGCTGTGATGGTTAGCTTAATTTTTCACAGGTGTGGCTCATATGACAGGGATGGCAGCTGCCCTTTTGGAGACGAATCACCCACAGGGAAAGAACCCTCTCAAATAAAGCACACACACACACACACACACACACACACACACATGCACACACAGACAGGCATACACAGACAGGCACACGCGCGTGTGCGCGCGCGCGCACACACACACACACACACACACACACACACACACACACACACACAAACACACACACACACACACACCCCATCTCTCTCTCCCCATTTCCTGTCAGTCTAAGCTGTCCTATAAATAAAAGGCATGAAAGCCCCAAAACAACCCCTTACTATATTTTCTTATGCAGTCTTCTTACTTGATGGCAACAGGGCTGTTTTCACGGGGCGGGCTATTATGGATGGCTGTTTTTTATTTTTTTAAGTGTAGGCCTATGTACAGTAAGTGGCTAGCCTTATATCCAACGTTATCACACTTTCATCTCGTCGAAAACTCCAGCTGGAGTTAATGTGCTGGAAGAGAATCCCCACTCACAGCGCTTCAGAATGCCACATTAAAAAGATGAGGAGGATATCTGACTCCGTCTCCATTCCGACTGAGCGGCTCAGAATACAGTATTTCAGACGTTTTCATTTTTTCTCCTTGAATAACCACTGGAACTCCCGGGTGGTGAATCAAATTGAATGGGTCTCTATTGGGCCATAATCTCATTAGTTCTTGTTAAAAAGTGAAGAACCCCTCCCCCCTCCCACTGCAGTCTGGGAGTGAGTTCCACTGTGGGAACATTTCAAACAGCCACTTGAGATGAAACTGTGAATGATGGCTAATCTCTCTCATGTGGAGATAGGGCCGGGTTTTGCGTGCCCGGACCAGCGCCGCTCTTCATTCAACCACTTGAACCGTATAAGCGTCCCTAATCTGAAGGCAAACATTCAGCGAAAATAGCAGATCTACAAGCTCACAGTCACAAGCATCATGTTGCAACACATAATTAGAACAGAACATTATGGCCTGAACTAGATTCTCTTTTGGCTGAGCTACCATTATGTTGCCTCGCATGTAAAAGGTAGAAAGTGACAGAAACTGAACAAACTAAAAAGTTATTTTATAGTAGGGTTTTAATTATTTGATTTGTTTTTTCTGCCGCGTATCCATTTTTAGAGGTTGATCATTTACAGTTGACATAGTCGCACACGCTACACAAAATGATTTCCATCACAGAGACAAACTGTAATATCATAAATTGGAGAAGGTTACTGTGGAAATATCCAGAGAATAGAATAGAGTACTAGAAGACCTTTTTTTCTGTCAGAATGCCTTGAGGGCTGTCAAAGTTATCCTATCTGCGCTGCAGCTGGTCCCATTATCCTGACACAAAGGTGGAATGGTCTTGCCACTGTGTTTTAGCCCCCCCCCCCCCCCCCCCCCCCCTATGGACCAGAGCTACGCTGGCCTTACTCTGACTTTGGTTTGAGAGTACATGGAAATTCTGTAGTGTAGTACTTCTATACTTCACTGTCTAACGTGTTACATGCAAAGACTTTGTGAGTATAGGCTAGCCTCCTGCAAGAGAACTACATCTTGAGAACACAACTTCCTTTAAAGTACAATTCAGGGCAAAAGGCAAAAACTTTCTTTCAGGGGTGGTATTTTAAGTGAATAATGTGGTCTCTTGTTCTTAGCTTCATTGTCTAAATCTATCTCAAGCGATGCCTCATATTCCTTCAATGAATCAGCATTTTCTACATTATGCACCATATGCTTCCGGATTTAGTTTGTTCCCTATCTTTTTTGTGGGACTGTCACTTTGTGTGTGTGTGTGTGTAATTGTGTATATAGACTTTTTATGTCTCTATAATTTGTGTTATTATCACTATCACACTGTACAGTAGCTGTGGCTATAGTGGTACCAGTAAACCTCACAAAAAAACCTTGTGTATATACTTGCAACAATAGATAGCATCCATGTACATTTATCACTCCCCCCCTGGAAGCGGTCGCTGGAAATCACTCAGCGGTCCTGCGTACCACCATTCTAAATATCACTTCACTAGTTGGAGAAAAACACACCATTGGGGAGGTTTAAGGGTGTATTGACAGTAAGGAAATGGAGGGAGGAATGAAGGACTTCGGGAGTGTAGGTTCCAGGGGGGGGGGGGGGGGGGTCGCCGACCCTGGAGTCTTTGGGGAGGAGGTCGTATGTCACTCGTCGTATGGCGTTCGTCGTAAGGCTGTTGTCTGTGGACGATAACCCCCAGCAGGAACCTGAGAAGGAGAGAAGAGAGTTTTGTTTTAATCGTGATCCACTTTTGGCGAAGTGAATGTACTAGTTCTAGTGCAGAAAAAGCTCCTTTGGGGGGAGCGGGGAAAGGAGCTGCAATGGGGGTGAAGCGGTGGGGGTGGGGTGCGAGAAGCCTATAGGAAGGCGGCTAGTGTGCGACGCAGCGTGGCGGGCGAAACATGGAGGAATCTGGGTGGTACTGGGCAGGTATAAATATTGACGTGGAGGGCGGAGAGTGGCATGAAGGGCAGGGTCGAATCGATGTGTGCTTCTCCGCCATCCTGAACATCTGTTGTTCCAACTCCAGCAGGAGGTTGCGTTGTTGAAAACGGAAGAAAGTAGCTCATAACATGTCTATGGTGAATTTCTATATTAAACAAAAACATTGCTTTCCAGCTTTCCATACAGCTGGAATGTTGATGAGTTTAACATTGTTTAATACAATCAGATAGGACTTTTTCTGATTGGGCTGTCAATGTCAGAAAGTTGGGTTTTTTTGCCACTCAGTAGGCGTTCGTGCATAACATCTGGGTACGATTATTTCACGTACATAGCGTCTGTACTGATGCAGGTATGGGACCTTTATTTCTTGAATATAACTCAGACGTACAATTTATGGTCCGGTGGCAGTGGTTCAGGTGTCTAGTGGCCGGTAGAGCAGCCGGATGTAAACCGTGAAGGTTAGTTCGATCCCGGGCTACCCCAGAGTTATTGTCAAAGTGCCCTTGAGCAAGACTCTGAACCCCTGATTGCAGGTCGGTGCCTTGCATGGTATCCTCCGATGTAATGCACAATCTATGTAAAGCGCTTTGGATGAAAGCGCTATATAAATGCACCATTTAGCATTTATGGTCCTGATTGTTACATTCTGTATAAGCAATTGTTTTACTCCTAGGTGTATCGTTCCTAGTTTTAATCTATAATCGATGTAGTGATAATGATTGTAATGGATGCAGTTCTGAGGCGCATGTCATCGTGTCTGGGTACCATGCACTGGCAGTGGATGTCCCACGCTAACTCAGCGATAATGATGACAGCGGTAAATTGGCTCACTGCCATCTCTGTCATCGAGCCGTCTTCTGAAGTCGGGTCAAGGACCGTTAACATGTAATTCACACAATCTGCTGTATGGCTGGGGATGTGTGTGTGCTTGTGCACGCACACATGCATGAGAGAGAGATAGACAGAGAATGGGAGAGTGGGAGAGAGAGAGAGAGATACGTGGGTGGTATCAGAGACAGCATCTACGCTCTTCTTGACACTTAAGGTCAAAATGATGGAGCAGCATTTGTTCCAATGAGTAATGTGAAGAGAACACCTTTGTAATGATAGCTTTATGTAACACAGATGCCTCATACAATATGGTGGCTTTTTCAAAGAAGCATATTACGTTCATTCCAATGCTAGTCTTGGTGATGTCAATGCAAGTAGACAAGATGATGGATGAAGAAGGAAGGTATCATTATGGGGAGAAATGTCGCTCATGCATCCAAAAAGTTTATTTATAGAAGATACCTTTCTGTCACTGATGGATGTATTAAACTAGGTGGATTGTCTGTATGCATGGTGAATGCAGATAGATTTTATATGGAGTTTTCCCTGACTGTTGTATACAGCTGATTCCTGACACAGCTGGCATATTGGAGTGAGTGGTCCAAAATAAACATGCAGTGGTAGTTGAAAGTTTCTCTACTTTGTTTTTGTCCACTATAAGGGTGTGATATTTGAGTGGTGGGGGGGAGTTTGCCATTGCCTATAGCGACTCTTAATAGGTTGGTTGTGGCGTTCAGCAGCAAGCAGAAGGCACACGCATTCCTCTCATGGAGTTCTAATGTAGCTAGAGACTGGATGAGGATTGACAGCCCCGCCCCCCGCTCTATTTCAATAGAAGTTGCTCAGTTGCATTTTGAAGGCCCGGGAAGACTGACAAAGTCTTCCGAATGGTACCCCTCGAGCGTTGATATGATTGGTTTGGCTCCTATCATAGTACCCCTCGAGTGTCGATTGGCTCCTATCATAGTACCCCTCGCACTGTTCTGACGTATAGGACGTCACGTCCTATAACGTCACAAATTCATTCATGAATTTAACCTGGGTCCAGCGGTGCACGCTCTTGCTCGTGCATGTACGCCACCCGCCTGCCGTTCCAGTTTTGACAACTACCGTCGGTGGCTTCAACATTGCCCAGCCCTTCTGGAAGCTCGGTTCCTCTGTGTCTGTTGCCTGCCGTCCCTGTCACGCTGCCGACCCGGGAATGTGTGTGGAACCAATGAGCAGGAGAGCGAACACCAGAAATAACTTGAAAACTTTAACTTTACTTTCCTTAGAACGTTTGAACACAGGTTTTCGCCACACAGGGCAGAATAACGCAACATAAATACATACAGGTAAAGGACAGAGAGTCAAACAAACACATCACTTAAATATCAGAGTCAATCATTGGTAGGCCTACTTATTGTTATTGTCCACAGCTGTGTTCCCAGGAGGAAACTGTCTCTCAGGTAGGACAGGGGAGGGGAAACGCAACAGAGCAGGCAGGAGAGAACATAAGGGTGGTGGTCCATGGCATGGCACGTTCTGGGACAGAGAGTGACAGTCCCACTGAAACTATCGGAGGAGACATGGTTCTCTGCACCCTCCCCAAGAACAAACAGTAGGGTTTGGCAGTGACAGGGACTATACACAACGTGGGGGAATTGGCATAATGACTATTATCGCGGGAGAAAAGTACGAAAAGAAATGTTGATCACAAAGAAAGCTGGCTGTCGCCTTAATCTAAAACCAAGATCATTGGATGGAACTAAATTAACACCAGCCAGACGTCACATCGCGTGAAACGACTCTTTTCCGCCAAGTGGAGAAATAAACCTCCAGTGAAATAAGTGTCTCAATGAGCTCATTACTGCCCACCAATACTCACTCCACCCACTGTGTCGCTATCATTAAGACTGTATCCCGGATATAATGACCTTGTGTTGTTACAGGGCTGTCACAGGCTATATCAGTAATGGTCCTCAAGTCTCTTGCTGATGCTTAAAAGGGACATGAGTAAGGGGCATAGACGCACGCACGCAAATAGACGCACGCGCGCACACACACACACACACACACACACACACACACACACACACACACACACACACACACACACACACACACCCACACACACACACACACACACACACACACACACACACACACACACACACGCGCGCACACACACAAACACACACACACACACACACACACACACACACACACACACACACACACACACACACACACACACACACACACACATACACACACACACAGACAGATGCTTTCATACGGTACACGTACACACACAAAGTTAGTGAAGCTCAATTTGTAACGTTGCCGTACATGTCGCAGACTGAAAACAGCCGATCTATAAGATCATAGACCGGCTGTTTTTGTACAACGGGAGCCCAATTTATGCGTGGCAGTTCTTTGCCCTGAAGGATAGAAGGTGGCCATGCAGAAGTGTCTCGACACATTGCCGGAAACCCCTGACCCTGGCTTGAGGTCTGAATGTGTATGTGCGCACATGAGCGTGTGTGTGTGCGCGTTGCGCGCATGCTCGTGGCAGACAGTGTATATACAGTTCCACTTCCTCACTGTCACAGATCACTGCCGTGTGTCACTCGCAGGGCAGGATGTTTAATGTGAAGCGCGTGCTGGGGAGGTCATTGGCACCCCACTCCTCCCCAGCGTGAGCCGGAGAATGTTTTCAACAACTCTGGTCTCGTCGTGCTGTTCTGCAGCTCCTCTGCTGCTCCTTGGCAGACTCCACTGTGCGCCGTCCCAATAACCTCACCGCTCACTGACCCTCGCTGTCTCCCGTCTCGTTCCTGCAATGTTTGTCACAGAGGCAAGTTCCGTGCACGGGGAGTAAATTAAAACGTCTCTGATTAGTCCCTGCGATCAATTTAACGCCTGTTTGATCACAAAAAGAAAAAAAAGGGGGATGAGAAGGCAAAGGGCAAGAAAATTGAGGAGTGTATATACTGTAGATCACCACCCGGGCATGACAGGCGATAATTAGTTTATCACAAAACCATAGCCTTATTTATTCATGAACTTATTCATGAACGTAATAAATGTATTAGCAGGATCTGCCCCGGTGAGCGAAATGGTGTTTCCACCGGGGTTTCCCAGCCGTGTGGGGAGGGCTTTGGTTTTCATCATTATACACTCCGTTCTGTTAACTGTCGAGGGTTGCCGTTTCACACTGTGTTTTTTGGTTCATTTAGTGGTGAGTTTATAGCCATGCTTAAAATGGATTCTCCAGCGGCAAAGCAGATTGTGGTCATAGTTCAGCGCATGGCGGCACTTAACCTTTTTCCCTAGTATAGACCAAGCTGATCTATAGGTCAGTCATTTTATTAAACCGTCAGCCATTACAAATAAAGGCTTTCTTATCATACATTGTACAGTATAGTGCTGTATTAATACATTTACTGTATATAGACAGTACATCAGAAGGAGCAAGTGCATTCTCCGGTAGCGGCGATCAGACGGGACGAGGGGCGGCAAAATCTGAAATCAGATCCAAACCTCGGATGTCTGATCAGCACAACAACGGACAGCGACGTAGTGTTCGAGAAAAGAGACAGAGAAGATCCTAATTATAACAGTAGTCTATGCATGTACCGGACGTTAGGAGCACGTTTTTTTAGCGGTGCCGTTTCAGATACATATAAAGCGATATAAAACGTATACATAAAACTCACCGTGGCTCCCGACACGTGCTGCCGGATAAAGAATCACCCGTGGCTTCCCTGTGAGGTTGGGTTAGGGTTTGGGGTAGGCTGTCGGACTAATGCGGAAACTACTATCGACAATTGGCGGCAACGCCAGGGCTGACGCCGGTGCCGCAAAATGCACTCGCTCTCTCTCCAGTACATGACAGTACTAAAGCTGAAGTGAAAGCAGGCCCCGATCAGCCAAAACCAACTCATTTTTATTCCCAACTCGTCAAGTTCCAACTGTACCTGCACGGCCGATGGAATGAATGCCGTCCAGGGTCATATTTAGACATAATGTGGTAAGCCAATTCACTTCTTTAGGAATCCCACGGTGTTCATACATTAATTAGATGTCAAAGACATCACAACTTTGCTTTGCGGTAAACCTGTTGATGTCTTTGGCGTCTAATTACCTGGGACCCCTGGGGCACTTGACCGAGGGGCCAAGAGGGATCAAGCAAAACCTGTGATGTCTTTGGCTGGGAATTAGAATGTGTTGGAAGTATAGTCAACTGACCGAAAGGATTTGATCAGCGCTGACAGATCTGTGTCCCCTGCTAAATGTGCCATGGGGATGAAAGAAAGAATAACTTTTTGATTATTTTGTTTTACTTTTCTACTCAATTAAAAAGCACCCGTCTGTGTCGTCCATCTGAAGGCTTATTCATGCTGGGTGCCAGAGCAGGGCTCGACTTGCCGGGGGGCAAATCCATGCCCATGGTTTTGATACGACATAATCTTTTGTATCATGGAAGGGATATGTTTGATATAAAGAGAAAGAAAAGAATAGAACTGGCACATCCACTGGATGGCAGGTGCAGGACCAACAGTGGATAAGGCAATATAAAATATAGAAGTCTGCACACTGTAACTTAGTAAAGCTGCCAGTCAAGGCTTTATTATAGATTAATGTTACGACACAGAGTCTTCATCAGAAGATGAAGACTCTGTGCCTATAGCTCTGGTCCATAGCTCTATTGCCTTTGCATGAGAGCTATGCTACTCTCGACTTCCTGCGCTCGCATGAAATGCAGACCAGCCTCTCAACTGTAGCGAAAATAAAGAGAACGTTTCTACTACTCACTGTGATTAGAAAGCCCCCCACCACACGTATAAAATGCACTTTTTGACCAGAAAAATATATTTTTTTACCGGAAAGAAAAATACTTGTACTCCACTGTTCAATGTTGAGAAAACCCCATAGACAATATTTTTTCCTTCCGATGAAAAAAAGTGCATTTTATACGTGTGGTGGGGGGCTCAGAGTGGGTCCACCATGGAAAGTAGGCTTTCTTTTTTTTTATATGTTTTGTTTTGGCTTTGGGTGACGGGATTGGGAGTCGAACCCACGGCACACTGCCAGACTGGATTACCAGCCAAGGTGCCTGGACAAATGGCAAATTTGCCATAAACACGCTCACGAAGCGTTGTCCACTTGACACATTGTGAGCTTGTAGGCTATTTTTGATATGTGTCATAAGGGGAAGTGCTATAGAGCTTAAGTGGTTACGAAAAATACAATTTATTTTTTACAAATAGAACCCTGAGAATATATATTTCGTTTTTTATTCCACTCAAAGTAAAAACTTGTTCACAGGTCTGCTCGCTGTGTGTAATCCATTTGAAGACTTATTCATGCTGCATATATACCTCTGGGCAGGACAGTAGGTTAAGAGGGGTGGGCGTCAGCATTCGTCTTCCTCCGTGTTTTGCTGCACTTTACATTCACGACTGCTTGGGAAGCTAGGCCAACTCGATTTCTACAGTCCCCTAGCTCGTGGCTCTGACGGAGTGTACCAAATGGAATGACTACATTAAAGATATCAGAACGGGCGTATTCCTTTTGCAAACTGTCAGCATTTTAGGGGGTATAGGATACCGTTGCACTGTGTTAACGGAGTTGGAACAGAGCGTGCGCCCATGCACTGCACAGTCCCGAGGTACACTCCCACTCGCAGTTAAGTTGACACAAGGGATTTGGCATTGCACACACACTGTACCAATAGACGTTCATCAACGTGAGCACATGAACAGGAAGCTACAGAAATAAAAATACAAAAAGATCCATTATTAGGGTTACATACTGAACTGGTAAGATTCTCAAAGTGTGTTACACTAGTATTGCTGGAAACAGTATTGGTTTCATACCAGTCTATACCATTGATACATTGGTTTTCAAACCATGAATCTTTTCTACGTCCGAGCATAGACATGGTAACGCCCCGCCTGCCTCTGATTGGCCTACCGAAACTGCCAACTTTCCTCCGAGGTGGAGGGTATACATATAGGGTCCACCAAAATCTCCCGGAGGGGGCGTTAACATATGTGTCACGTGGTAGCGGCCGCCATGTTGGCAGGCATTTCTTGTTTGTTTACAGTCAGCGGCCATCCGTGTGCGTTCTAATTTTTAAACACCAGAGGGAGTTCAACGAGCTCGTTCCTGGCGACAACACAGTGAGCCAACACCAGGATGGAAAGAAAAAACGTCGGCCTCGACATAGGACAAGGACAAGGACAAGCTTAACTTTGAGGAAAAGGAGCGTTACCTCAACAAAATCAAGGATATTATTGACGGTCTCGACCCCTATGAACACACTGACTGAACAGAGGATTCGATCTTCTACCACCACTAATGCGACTACATTTAATGCTTGTCCTTGTAAGGTATGTCGAGGCCGACGTTTTTTCTTTCCATCCTGGTGTTGGCTCACTGTGTTGTCGCCAGGAACGAGCTCGTTGAACTCCCTCTGGTGTTTAAAAATTAGAACGCACACGGTCGCTGACTGTAAACAAACGAGAAATGCCTGCCAACATGGCGGCCGCTACCACGTGACACATATGTTAACGCCCCCTCCGGGAGATTTTGGTGGACCCTATAGGCTACAATACATGCTGGTACGATATAAATATAATACAAGAGAATGACAGCTTGGCACGCAGTAACTTTTATTTTTGTAGAAGAGGCAAACTAATATTGTTTATGCCGTTTGCTTTGATGGGATAATTGATTGTGTGTTCTAAATAAAGTTTGTTGATTATTGTGTAATTTATTTGTATGTAAACTTGAAACATTATTTTAAGGTCTCTTTTCCCTTGATTCTTTATCTTTTTTAGTATAGCCTAATAGTATTCGTTTACTATAATTAGATGAATACACGATAATCAACACTAACACTTTATTTAGAACACACCCAATCAAATCATAGTACGTACACGTGTGTTCAATCAATTATTCAATCAAAGCAAACGTCATAAACAATATTAGTTTGCCTCTTCTACAAAAATAAAAGTTACAAGTTAGTTACAAGGCTGCAGCCTGTCGCGCGTGCCAAGTTGTCGGACAGTCTGGCGAGACCATGGGGGCAAGACGGGCAGTGTCGGAAGGCCAATCAACAAGCCATACAGCAACAAGGAGGGCAGACAAAGGTTAGGAGGGGGCTGAGCAAAAAGTTGACACTATTTATTTTTTGATGAAAATAGGTAGAAAATATGCCACATGAACTCCATATAGCATCCTTGGACGTGTCAGGTGAACATTCAGGGGGAAAGGAAGCGAGCGTTCTTGTCACCATAGTTCAGTTCTGTTGAAATTCTTAAAAAAAAACAGAAAAAAACCCCCACTATGAATCTGCTGTTTATGGCATGTACATGTAACCCAGGTGGAAAACCCAGCTTACAAGCTAAAAGAGTTAACAAGGTTAACCAAGCTATCATTTTATTTGTATTGAAATTCATTATAAGGTATTGTTTTGTACAAAAGAACCTACCTCAAACTAATGATACTCAGTGGTTTAGTTGTTCATGAGGTATACTCCCCCCCCCCCCCCCCCCCCCATTTTCCCTCACTGTATATTGTATCTTTTCCCTTTTTTTGCTTCCCATATGATGAATTCCTGTTCTGTTCTTTACCTACAGAGAAATGTCTATTTGTATGTCTCCAAATGTTTGTATGTCTTTAAATGTTTTGATGAATTGAACAATGTGGACCCTGTTGTAAACAAGTGTAATGCAGCTTAATTGGGTCGTCCACTCACAGTTGACAGTCTTTGTATTGAGTTTGTGCTTAAAATGTACTGTAAATTCTACAAACTGTTAATAAAGATTTCAATCAATCAATACTTGGAAGCAACACTAGAGGGCAGCACTGCTTTTTACAAGCACATACTTGAAAGCGTCACAACAGCGCAGCTGAAAGTGGCGCGAATGCCGGCTTAGAAGCTGTCAAGCAGCAGTGAATAAACTAAATAAAAGACAGATTACATTCATAAAAACGATATAAATAACAGAACAGATACACCAGCTGTGGCTACAGTGTGGTGCTGTATGTTAGTCTTGCCAGGGGAGAATCCTGCAGCCGTTTGGTGTGTGAACCAAACGTTAACCCAGTCGGTGAGATAAACAAACCAACACATTGACATGTTTTGCTAACTAGCTAATGCTAACGTCTTTCATGCATAATGCTAACAGCTAGCACCCTGTTTTAGGCAAACCCCTGTTGTGAGAGTTGAGTCCTGACGTCGCTCAGTACTGGAACATTGGATGTGATTCGGTGAGATATCTGTGGCTGTTGAAATGTTGTTGTAACTTACTAGTGTGGTGGGAAATATATTATTTTACTGTTATTGTACTAACAAAAACGGGATTTGATTTGAGTTATAAGATGCACTTTCAAATGGGAAACAATTACTTCTTGGTGCAAATGCATTTTAAAGGTGCATTCCACATGTTAAATGCTAAATGACAGGAGGTATTCTATTTATATTATCAGTATGTGTTAAACACAGTGAGAGTTAATTAGTGCCTTTGTGTGCTTTATTATGACAGAAAAGCACTGTATTTTATTTTGCACTAAAATGTAATTTTGAGTTCATAGAGTATTTGCATTCCGCAATACTCGATATTGAGATAAAAAAAAAGTTGTACAACAAGAAAAGAACATGGTGAGAACATGATAGAGGGATTTAATTCATATAGTTAGATTATAGAACTAAAAGACCTGTTTCAAATACAGGTCAGGTTTTTTGATGAGGTTGAAGATCCCTGGAGACCAGTATTCCTGGAAACCAGTATCCCTGGAGACCCAGTAACCCTGGAGACCTAGTTGAAGGCGAGCTACCCAGTTTGATGATTCCAGGACCCAGATCTGCATCAACCACGTTCTCAGACAGCAGACGGCCGGTCTGTTGATGGTAGGATTGTGCCAGTCACCCGACTGGTGCTGACCCAAACACGTGAATTAAGAGTGCACTCCAATGAACATTGATCACACCGACTAGGTCTGTGTGGAACTCAGGATCAGAGTCACATTTTCATATCGGGGATCCTATTATTTATAGGACTAATGAAAT
This sequence comes from Protomyctophum parallelum, assembly GCF_964188405.1. Taxonomy (NCBI): domain Eukaryota; kingdom Metazoa; phylum Chordata; class Actinopteri; order Myctophiformes; family Myctophidae; genus Protomyctophum; species Protomyctophum parallelum. The sequence goes on along the minus strand of NC_139715.1, from coordinate 23,192,023 downwards.
TGAGATCCATAACGTAATGAAAGTCTTATTTGGGAATCCGTGACATGAAAATGTTTGAAAGAAACCCCTGGTCTACACTGCGAAGAACCGAGTAAATACATGGCTTCTAATTATAGCAATGCTTTTGGATTCTTAGAGGCCATCGTTCTGAGAAATGACATACCACCATGTGCTATGAGTACAATTACAGCTTCTGAGAGGAAGTATAGCTATGCTATATGGCGTGAGAAATATCTGCAGCATTCGAGCATTGACTTTTCCACTTCTTCTCCATATAGCCTTTGGAATGCCGAAGAGTCTACGAGCTAACAACAGCTCTTTAAATCAATTCTCGTATCTCCTTTTAGCTTCAAGGACATGTGTACTCTCCTTAGTCTGTCTGTGTTGTTTACCAACTAGTTCTGGCAAGCTCAAAATTTTAAGTCCACGCTCGGATAGATCTATGGTGAGGTCCGTCACCTCCCTCCTCCACTGAATTGAACTGGACAGAAGTAGATATAGGCTGATTTAAAGCCAAGATTAGTTTTTACATTTAGATTTTGTCTGAGCCGCTTCTCTCTTTCGAACGGAGTTAATCTTATCTGCAGCTCATGATGTGAAAAGATAAGATGGAACACATTGTGTGTGCATACACATACATTTCCAGGGGAGGCCATTCGTTTCCTCAGGGACATTTTGCCCTACAATACCCACTTCGTAACAGCTAGCTCCTCTGCATGGAGCTCAATCAAATATTGTAGTGTGTGTGGCCTTGCGTGACTTACATGTGCATACTGTACACTTTGTGAATGCAAATTAATGACCAAGTGTTAAATGAAAGAGGAATATTGGGAGGAAGTTAGATTGATAACGAGAGGGAACACGAAAAGAGGACCTTCAGAGCATCATTACACTCACAGGACGGACTTTTAATATTTTTTATCACTATAAGTCTTCCTCCTCAGAGGCCTAAACTGCATTCTTCAAAAGTCAGAAAGGTTTAATGTGAATACCCCTTGACTTGCCATGACTTGTTTTGGGATGTTGAGAATAGGAAAATGTCAAGAGATCCGTGACACTTTTTGTCTCTGTGTTGGTTCCTTGTTGTATTGTTTGTTCTTAGTTGCAGCTTGGGTTTTACTTCAGAGGTATGTTCCTTTTATTTTGTAATGTTTCCTTACTTCTGTGATGCACTTAGGTTTTACTTCATCGTGATTTTATTTTGAAGTAATGTTCCAGTGGTTCCTGTCGTCCTTGTAGTTGTTGCCTGTGTTGTCTCATCTCCCTGTGATTAGTACTAGTTCCACCTGTGTCCTCACTGTCCTGTTTGGTCCCCCCTGTTTGTTTTTAGTCTCAGCTAGTGGCTACGAGTTGGAATAAAAGATGGATATACCAAACAAACGATTCCAAGAAATACTTGAAGGCTTTTATTAGGTAGGCCCTTAGCCTAAAATGATGATGATGCCCTTGATCGTGAGGAATTTAGGTTAATACTGATTCTGGTTTGGTTGTTGCCTGATGTCTACAAACCAACACTACTGTGACTACAACGTGACGGAAGTTATCATCTGCTCCAGACTGGATCATAAACCCGAAAATGTTATGCCTGCAGGCTAGTGTCTGGTTATCTCTGTGTGTATTATAAACCCTCAGTTACTTGTTTCCCCTGCCATTTCTTGAATGTTGCTGCTGTCTTCTGTACTAGGTCTATTCCTTTCCCTTTTCGGTGACTAAATCCTTTTGCATTTGACCTGCTCTGCCTCTGACTGCATTTGGTTCCTACATCTCTTGAGTCACACCGTGACAGAAAGTATTGAATTAAAAGCTCCTTAAAACAGGGGACGATAGGCATCCCTATTCTGGGAGAAACATTTGGCAACAAAAAGGCACATCTACAAGCCATTTTCACAAGGCAGCTTGTGGATTGGCTATTTTCAGCAAAGAGATTTGTACTTGGCCGGACCAAGTATGCTATAGAACCCTGGGGGACTCTAGTCAATAAAGTATTTAGGGTATAAGTGGTTGAACTGAAATGGTGCATCTGACAACAGTTTACACTTTGAGGTGATTTTGTTTGCGGAGAATCACAAATGGGAGAATTTACTTTCGATTACCTCTCCCACAACCCCCAGAGTCTGTGTAATTTAGACATAAGTACAAAATTACGTGCCATTTGGAAAATGACAAAAATTATACCTTTGACGTGACATGAAACATGAATTTCCGCATCGGGTCTTAAAGGAACTTGCGTTTCTTTACTTCAGAACTTTGCCTACAGTATGTGAATGGGAGTCCTGGGTGCAAACCCAGGACACCTGCAGTGCTAACCAAACCTCTCTCATCACTTATCCAAGCACGGAATGTCCCCCTGATATTCGGCTACAGGCAAGACTTCTCTGCTACATTGACAAAACTCACATGAAGGTTGTAAAAAGGAAATTGTGGCATATGTTCCACTTCCAACACTTGCTATAAAACCTTGTGAAAGCATGAAATTAACACATTGTGTTAACCACATACAGTACTGTGACCAGCCTAGCCTGTCTATTCTGGCATGTCGGAATTGGTGTTCATATTTGGGCCAAAATAGCAGATAATAGTACAACATCACAACAAGTCTAATATAACGCGTTGTGGGCTTGTAGATCGAAATTTAATTTAATTTAGTGTAGAGAGAAAAAGGAGGGGGGCTTTTACAGATCCCTTAAGGTCCCCGAATAATATACCAGTGAGAACCATCGCTTTAGGGTGCAAGTGGTGACAAGAATGCTACAGTATGTTTGTAGTTCAGAACTATAGTGATGTCATTTCTGTAGTCAGACCCTGTGTTGACTCTGCTATATGAACCACTTTGTTCATTATGTGATGATTACATTGCGTTCAGTTGATTGTGTACTGTATTGTCACGTTAAGCATTTCAACAGTGGGCAGCACACATACCTGCACAGCAATAGAATACTTCATCGCCATGCCCAACTGTATGCCAGTTGGCTTCTGAAATGCATCTGAAATGCTCTGCAGCAGCAAGCGTCCTTGCACTGACAAACCAGGACACGAGGCAACCCTGGTCAACAGGCATGCATGTGTGTGGCCGTGGAAGATGAATCATGCTGCGTTCACACTGGCAGATGCAACAGATAAACAGATAACAGATAGAAATATGCAAAGCTACACAGCATATTTGTAGCTTTGTAACTTTTTAGCTGATGTTGAAACCAGCTCAACTTTTTTGTAGCTGTTTTAGCTTTTGAAGCAGATACAAACGCTGGATGAATCTTTATCTTCTTGACTTCCATTGAAATGAATAGACTGTTTCTTTGCATCTGCCCATGTGAACGCAGCTTTAGGTTATGTTGTCTTTGTCTCATAATATGCAATATTCCACTGGGCAACAATTGCAATTACCAACCTCGTACATAAGTCAAACAAGGGAATTGTAGAATTAAGTATTGGGAAGAGGGGGGGCAGCTAGGGGGGGAGGGCATGCGTGTTACAGACAGACACGGGGGGAAAGCAAGAGTCAGACAGAGGACGTGTACGTATTCTGAGATTGAAAGTTGTTCCGAGACAACCTCAAACCAGGGAGTTGTAGAATTAAGAAGTTAACTTTCCAGAAGATTGTGGAAGGACTCTGACATTCTCGCGTGTGGCAGACATTTCGACAAAAAGGTCAGCCTGAGATGATTTAAATTAACCCAGGTTAGATTACTATAAGCCATATGCATCCAAAGAGATTATGGGGAGTTATTTGTGTGTGTGTGTGTGTGTGTGTGTGTGGGGTGTACACATGCAAGCATTATAAGCACTCAGCGGCCAGATGTCTGCAGCACAATCCCTCTACGCAATTACCTCCAGACATCTGGGACCAATAAACAGCAGCCAACTCACCCACCCCCGTGCCCCCATCTCCCCCTTCTCTTTCCCTCTTGTCTCTTGCGTGGCTCTCTCTCTCTCAGAATAACTTTCCCTCTCAGAATATGCCTTCTCTGGCTGACACTCTCTTTCCTCCAGTGTCTGTCTCTTACAAGCATGTAGCCCCCTCCCCTACTGCGTTCTCTCTCAACTGCCATGCACATGCACAGATCATCCTCTGCTGTGCACTGCTCCTCGTATGCATTATACTGTACATGTCTCTCTCCTGGTTCCAGCTGCATCATCTCCCATCCACCAACCATTGCTGCACGCAATCATCATACAGCACAGTTTCCCAAACTTGAGTGCCGGGACCCATTTGTGGGTCGAGGACACGTTTTTATGGGTCCATATATAATTTTTTTTTCCTACATTTAGTTTTTAATTATTTCAAAACATTTTCAAAAAACATTCGCAAACAAGCAAAATTATTTCATGCATTTAAAACAAATTATATGATTAGAAATTCCATAGATTGGAAAAAAAATTATACTAAGTGATGAAAATAGACGATCTACAAGCGCTGTTAGCTTGTAGATCTGCTATTTTAACTAGTTTGGGTCCCGGGCAAACGTCTAATCTCTCTTGGATTCTGGACCCAAAAGGAGCCACTAATGTTTCTCAGCTCTTTCTATTCGCCTCACTTGTTTTCGATCTGTGACTTTACATTTTAATACACCCTCCCCCCCCACCCCGTCCCTCTCTCTCTTACTGTGGCCCTCATACAGTATCATAATATGATACTGTACATATGTGCTGCTCTAGCTCTAACTTCTTTGACTGGGAGAGTTCTCTGTGAACATCAAAGCCTATTTGCTAATCAAATGTGGCAGGGTCCTTGTGATTGTTTCCTGAGCGTATTATTTTGTCTGCAGAGGCTATAATGTAAAGCCGCCATGGTAGAATAGCATGGAAGCATCAGTGAAAATTGACTTAGGTCTGGTGTAAAGATGGCTTATTGCACTCGTTGAGCAACTGCATTGAGATTAGTGTAAATTTGACATCCGCCCTCTTATTTATAATCATTAGCAATTATTTTCATAGATTTCTGTGGGTTTTGGCATGCGTAGAAATGTCTACCCACAACCAGCTAATGATTTCCTGCACACCGATTTCGATGTGCTTCAGCGGATTTACAAGGGAGAGAGGGGGAAAAAATCACTGGCATAAGTTGCAATCCATTCATTCTTACAAAACATGCACACGCATGCACACACACGCGCACACGGGGCCTCGAGGGATAGTTTAACCCCAAAAAATATCCTATTTTAACAAGTCATTAGCATAATGTTAATATTGCATCCGGAGTATCATCAGGCAGTGATATAATTGTGAGGCAATAAACCCAGTAAAAAGTCATACCAAAGAAAACAAATGCTTTTGTTTTGAACTATACAAATAATAAAGGAATCAACAACACAAATAGAAAATGAAATAAAAAAGCAGCCACGCTCGGTGAAGAATGCCCTGTTTGTACCCCAGTGCTAAAAAGCATATAAATAACTATTCAGTTGCAGGAGGTTATATCGTCTTGTAATGATTATTGGAGCCAAAGGAGTAAACGGAAGGCCCAAGAAAGTTTACCCTGCCCCAGATAGTTCAGGTAGCCTGTCACACCAGTATAAATAAGGCCGCTATGGAAAAACTCTGTGTGAGGTGACTGTTTTGCTCTGCAGAATAAACAGTTGTGCACGGGAAGGGGCAATTTATGGGGAGGCAAATTCGGTGACATCCCCTAGTTACCAATATATGGGGAACTATAATTGGCGTGTGATGGTGTGTAGTTTAGTTTATGTCTCCGTTTGTCCTGTATTCATGCTCCAGTATGTTTGATATACAAACGATTACGCGCTGCAGAAATGTATTTATTTCTTTACCACCACAGGCCTATAAGACAGCTCTTAATGGCAGCCATAATTATGCTCAACTTGACCAAGGTTGGTGAAGCAGGTGAACAATTTCCCCTGAGCCTCGAAGGAACATATACAGTACCAGCATCGTGTGTGTGTGTGTGTGTGTGTGTGTCACATTATGCGTAGAATAGATAATTTCCCTGTTAATGGCTTTGATATAAGATTTTATACTTGGTTAAACTTTTCTCCATAATGATTCATATGGAATGAGTCAATGTTGCCTAAAACAACGTTTGGTAGAGAAGTCGTCAATCTTTTCTCCAGGGACGGTAGTCCTCTTGGCTTCACCAGCCGAACAGCGACAACATAAGGCTCACTGTGTGTTTCGGGTGACCTATATTTCAAGTAATCCTTTGCATGGGGATTTCCCTACTATAAATTAATGGAATCCACCGGCCTCGTTGACAATCAAACAAACTATGTGATGAGTTGTGAAATGGTCAGGGGTCATGTCAAACATACAGTAAGTCGTAGTCAAAGGCCTAAACATGCCAGACCACCGTATGGTCCTTTAAATCTGTGTTTAACACCACAGCTGCATTCCATAGCCGATGCTCACAATAGACAAATCTTGTTCGCCTTCATCTCTCCCAACAACACGCCCCATTTCCAGCTTATAGCCGTTTTGCTTTGTAGTGAGAATGCAGTCTTCCATATGTTTAGCCCAAGGATATTTATGTTTATCTGTCGATGACGAGATGGGTTCACAAGTTCAAGAGTGTTTAGGGTTCACTATGGTTCACATACAGTACCGTGTAACATTTTGTAAGGCACAGCAGAAATGTAAAGACCAAATGGTTCCGATTAAAAGATACATAAAAGACCAGAGCTGTATGGTATGAGTGAGATGAGCATCCAGGAGAGACACTGGAGGTCTCGTGTTCTTTCTCATTTCAAAAGATAAAAGCTTTCCAGGCCCACGGCATCACTGCTTCAATATTCCCTGACGGTTTGGTGTGAATATGGGGAAATCATCCCAGTACTTTATTCTTGGAAACTGCCTGCAGTTGTTGAACTGCTTGTCCCTAGTTGTCATCTCTAGATGGACTAGGCGGAAACCACTGACCTTGTGAAACAGAAGAGAAACAAGGCGATCGGTGTCGAGAACATCCACCATCAGCCAGAGTCCCGTGGCTCACAGAAAGAACTCCTCTAAAGGTGAGCCCCGGTCTTATGCATTGAGCTCAAAACATGCCACTGGAAATAAAAATAATGATTGGCTCATTAATCAATTAATAAATAAATAAAAGGCTTATACTTGTGGATCTCTGACATCATGCTGGTGATGTCAAGTTGCATGCTGGTGATGTGATGTTGATGAAAGTGAGTCTTGGTCAAATATGGAGAAACAGCAGGGTGGTGATTCTGACATTACAATTCACCACATGTGAATTGCATAAAAGGTATATCATCGTCAATGTACAACATTTTGGGCATTTAGTTCCTTGGCCTGCTGGAAGCATGTGTAAGAATTGTGATACCTGATAGCGCTGATAGCTCCAGGGGTTGTGAGTTTACCGTAGCTGCAGACTGACAGGCAGGCAGAAACACACACACAGCCACACACGCACTCTCTCTAGACGGCTCACCTCCCAGGAGCCATATACACCGCACCAAAACACTTTTATTATGAAAGTTAAAATGTATCCATTAAGGCTTTAAATGGGTAAATTCTGCATCCTGCTAGAGGCACTTGACCCATTTTCGTGTTGGGGCCTTGGGGGGGGGAAGAAGGGGGGAAAAAAGAACCCTGTAATATTGGCTCATTAGATAACAGGCAAGCATTATGCAGCGTGTGTAAATATCACATCAATAGATAATAAGTAGGACGCTTTGATGGATGACTGCAGCGCACGGCACTGCCCATCTATTAATTAAACGTCTGGCACACGACCAGTGCCCACTGCTCCACCTATCAATATTTGAACAAGCACCATGTGCTCTCAGACACATGTCCAAGGTCCCTTGGAATTCCTCAAATGCAGTCTGTGACTCTGTGGTTACATGAGCCAAATCCTTTCACTTTGAATGAAATCAATCCGGTTGACGATTCCATCCGTGAGCACAAAATAAAAAAGAATGGGATAAGGTGTCCTGTATAGGAACAGTTTAATCAGAATATACTACCCGTAAGATGGGAGAAAGTGAGTTCCCTCATAGTCAAATTAATCAATGAATCAGTCATTTTGGTTTTGGTTGACCGAGATTTTGTTAGATGAATAGTCATTTGATGTGGTCGTTTTTTTCCCTCTCGTATAAAGGCTGACCAACATATCTTTCAATAGCCAATAATAGCCATTGTGAAATGAAACCTGAAAAGACTGGTCTTTACAAATGTGTTGATTAAATCAACTAATCGATTTACTTGACAGGTAAGTAATCAATTAACAGATTCCTATGACTATTAGTATGACTAAATATTTCTTTAGTTGAAGACATGTAGCTCTACTGTAACTAAATGTAACGTATCTCAAGTGTGCAAACATGCACATTACATAACATCCTTCCAAAGTAATCGGAAGGAGTGCTCATGAAAAAAAGCCATCTGTCGAACCTTATAAAGGTTTACAAGGTTTACCCTTTCCAATTAAATAAAATTAGTTTCAGACAGTTTATTCTGAGCAAGGTGGCTGTGTGAGGCATTTTTATCCCAATTGCTCTGTTATTCTATTAGAGGAGTGAAAGGCCTCTGCGTAAATGCAGTCTAGTTACAAACTTGAAATGGTCAAAACCATCTCCAGCCCCGTCTTTGACTGAAATGATTGTCTATGACGGGAAGCAGCGTAGTTGATGGGATTAGCTTCCCCAAAATGACCACGGGGACGCGGTCCAGGTGTCTCGTTGCTGAAACAGGAGAGTGAGGCTGTCAAGGAATGTCACATGAGCTATTGACCTATGACCTTGGCAATGGGAGAGAGGGGTAAGCGAAAGGTATAGCCTTTCTCCCCATACCCCTTATACAAGTGCTATAGAATGGTGCTCAAGAGGCAGGTAACCTACACAGTAAAATCCTCTGTTAATAAGAAAAGGACCTGCAAGGGTCCATTTGGTTCCATTTGTATACTCTCAGAGTTACAAATGGGTAGATTTACACAGTGCAATGCCCAATGTAACCTGCAACCATTCTGCTGAAGCAGGGTTTTTCTTCTGTGTGCATTTAGCTTCCTTTCATTTAGCTTTAGATGATTGACATGGATGAAAATGCAATTTAATTTGCATGTTTATGATTGTATGATGGTTGTTTTCCCTGTAATATCTCGCAGGAGTGCTAGCATTTGAGGCCCAATGGTGGAAGACAATTTGTTTGAATAATAGTAACACAGCCTACCTTTCCTGAAGCCCTTAATCAAATTGTTAGCTTGAGAATATAATTTCTTTCCCCCGTAAGGGATCGTTCTTGCATTCCAGGCCGACTCAGCATAATGCATACGACACATGATAGTGAACTGAGTGTGTATAAAGCACGAGTTGCCTTTGGACAACTAAAAATGTGGTCATGATACCACGGTTGGAGTTGATTTGACTATGTGTTGTTGACACATCATAGAACGATAATCTAGTGTTGCTAAGTACCGTATGATGTGGGCTAAAGACTAAAGAGCAGAATTGCAGAAGAGCAACCTTGCTCAGCTTGGCTGTATAGCCTAGTTTTGTATGTAAAACATGAATCCCAATTCAAACTCCAGTGATTAGAGTGTAGAGATCAAGCATAATGGAAGACAGACATCACTCTTTTTTGTTCTTTGATCGTACATACATGGCTGCAATCATGAAGGCTATAAAACCATTTCCTAGTTAAAGATTTCTGTTTAATCTCCTACAAAAAAAGCAAAGGATGATACATTATACCAAGATATAAGCCACTCTCCAACTGTCCAAATACTATATGTGGATGGTAACCTTGGGAATGGACATGATAGAAAACAGGTGCATTGTGTGACAATGAGCTTCCTTGTCATGTAAACTCTCCCCAGCTGGACCCATTAGTCATGTTTGAAGGGGGACATGAACAATAAAAGAATGTTGCTTTGGTGTAGTGTAGAAAGATACACTGTATATTCACTATCTAATCATGCCTTTGCAGAACATCAGTGGCCTACATTTTCAACGTTGTGAGCTTGTAGATCGGTTATTTTTGCAGAAGATATTTCCAACTGTAGAGCGTACAGTACAGTAGGAGAGGGCCTAATACAGAGCCGTGGAATTTCGGTCAACTAAGTGTAGGGTTTAATAAGTGGTTAAAATGATAAGATCTGTTTTGTGCTGCTGACAGACTGACGGCACATGCAGCCACGCACGCATACACAGAAGTGAAAATGCATGAAAAGATAAACGCTGCCTGACCCTTTTAGCTGCACTTATCCACCATCACATCTCACCTGAAGTGTCATTTGCCCTCATGCCACCAAGACAGTACAGCGACTAAATGGACACCATGTGCTCGTCTGTTCTCTGAAGCCCTCGGTGAAATAAACCTGTGCCAATGAACCTCCTTGATCTTGTAAACCACTGCCAATTGGGACCATTCGTCAAAGTTTGGGGTGAAAAGTGAACGCAGATTACCCCCGCGCAAGAGCGCTGACTGGAAACAGACGGTTAGCAGAGCCATATGGTCCCATAAAGAACATGCCCCCGTACTGTAAACATTTCCCATTTTTAGAACGCTTAACAACCAACACAAACCAGACGGACGGACTTAAAACCGCAGTCAGAAACAAAAGAACTCCTCTCTTTCTTGCGAAATCTAGGGCCATCGGCTTCAAAGGACGCATGTTCTATTTTATTCAACCTCAGCAGTTTTCACAGCAGCAGAAAGAGAAACGCGGGCTGATCTTTACATGTCGGTGATAATTGAATGGTCGGTCGTAGCTTGCGTATCATCGATAACTCAGCATGTGGACAGTCCCTTGTGTGGTGAGGAATGTATTTTTTCTCAAAGTGCCGAGCATGGGCTTGTTATTTTACCTTGACAGTGAGTGCAGTGAATGCTGCAGGCTGGTTCTTTTGTGCACAGGCATGACAGAAAGTACTCAGACTCTCCTTTCAGGGGGTTGTCACACAAAGAAGGAGAGGGGTGGGGAAGGGACACATGGCCTTGCCTTGGACTTCATCTTTCTTATATTATTAGCATTTATGGTACAGTATATTTCATGTGCTCAAACGGCGATGAAAATGGTGCCAGCCAATGATTTTTATGGACAGCCTTCCCACAAATTATCCGCGAGTGCGCTGCACAACAAAAAGCAATGAAACGAGCAACAGCTATTTCAACATTCCAGACGTTTTCAGAATAAGTGCCCTTTCAGCTGCCTGTGGGAAGCCCATTTCAATCTTGTTTCACGCTTTCGCAAGTTTTTTGATTGGCGTCATCTGTTTTTTCATATCTATTTTTTGCATGTAGTCCCCCCACGATATGGGCCACAATAACCTCTTGTCGACCAGTGATTCTGATCAAAACAAGTTAGTGACATCATTGTGCGTTTGGCGGCGATGGTGGCCATCTTGTCTATGCCCTTGGTATTTCCTGCAAGGACTGTGGTTCCATTCATAAAACCACATCTGACCATGACTTTGATAGGCTCTGTGGATACTCCACATTAAAGAGGGAGCTAGTGGATTGTTTGATCATCAGATAATGTGCAGACCCCCCCCCCCCCAGGACGTTGTTTGGCAGATTGAGACTTTGACTCACGCGTCCTTCAGAATGCATCCAGGGATTTATAGGGGCGGTCATCTGAACCACTTAAAGATCTACATACTCACAACGTGTCATGATGAAACTCATTGTGGCCTTGTAGAGATGCTATTTTTTGGAAGGGGGGGGGGGGGGGGATATCTGGTCAAACATATCATATGAGCATATTTTAAGATATATATTTTTTGTGCTTTTTCTGCCTATATTGATGGGTTGAGAGTAGTCTAACAGGAAATGGGGAGAAGATGTGTGGCAAAGGCCGTCGGGATCGGGAGTCGAACCCGCGGCACGCTGGCTCAGCAGCCTAGGTGCCCAGACGGTTGAGCTAACCGTCCGGGCCCATATGAGCGTATTTAATGGAGTCAGTCTACTATATCAAATCTATCCCCACTGACAAAAAGTTTAAATGAATTACCCCCCTCCTCCTTAATCGACCCCGATATGCATCTGTCCTATTTTCCAGTCTTTGTTTTATCTTATCATACAAATTGGGAGAAGAATAAATGGTTCATTTATATAGCGCCTTTTATCCAAAGCGCTTTACATACGTAGATTGTGCATTACATTCACCCATTCACACACACATTCATACACCGATTGCGGCGGAAGCCATGCAAGGTACCAACCAGCACATCGGGAGCAATTTGGGGTTCAGTGTCTTGCCCAAGGACACTTCGACATGTAGACAGGAGGAGCCGGGATTCGAACTGCCGACCCATGGATCATTGGACGACCTGCTCTACCTCTTGAGCCACAGTCGCCAGAAAAGAAAAAGACAAACAAACGCCCAGGGGGAAGATACGGGGTGCTCATCTGGTCTTGTGTGACCTTGGTCCGGAAAGGCGCCAAGTCTGCAGTTGGCACTGCAACAATACATTGTGTTGTGTTGAGAGACACCATACAGTAGCTCTGACAAGCACAATATTTAAATTTCAGTATTTGCACAAGCGCTGCCTGACATTTCATATCAGATTGGACGATCTGCCTCAGTGCTCGTCAAAAGTTGGCAGACTGGAGGGCGGAGAAAAAGAATAGTTGGTATCTTGTTGCTTTATAGCTGCTGAAGAAAAACTTTATATTTTTATTTTATCTGGCTGTCACCAGCCTAAGCACGATTTGTTCTCCCGGGTTCCCCAGGGTTCTACCCTTGGCCCCTAACTTTATATGTGTCAATCCGTCCGTCCATCCATCCGTCCGTCGGTCGGTCGTTCCGTCCGTCCGTCTGTTTGTCCGTCCATCCATCCATCCCTCCATCCATCCATCCATCCATCCATCCATCCATCCATCCATCCATCCATCCCTCCCTCCCTCCCTCCCTCTTTGCAGAAAATGTACAAGTCGTGTTGCATACGTTGTGAGATTGTAGATTAGCACATTCTTGCAGAATATTTGCGGATGCTATAGAATAGTGCTTAACGATTTAATTTATGGCCCTATCTTTGGCGCGCCTTGACCTTTATCCCTGAACTTTCTTTTCCATATTTTGCTTTCTTGAAAAACATTTTAAAATAGTTCAACTACTGATCTACATCTACACGTTGTGAGCTTGTAGATCGGCTATTTGAACGATTTTAAAAGTACTATTTTCAAAATAGTAAAAAATAGCAAATAAGTTTAGGGATAAGGGGCAAGATATAGACATAGTCTGTTAATTGAACTCTGAGAGTATACGAATAGAACCAAATGGTTAAGACGTTTTTAAGTTAATGAATGTGTTACACATTCATTATTTTCACTTATCACGAGTAGGAATACACAATAATATAAGACGATGACGGATTGTCAAAAGTTGAGTCGTTCCTTCAAGAGTGACTCTGCTTCTTTGGGGGATCTTAGATATTCATAGACCATGTGACCTTCATCAGTGAGACCTTAATGAGATAAAGACAGATAGTGAGATGATGACAAATTGGTATCCCTGTGTATGCACGCACGCACGCACACACACACACAAACAGCACGCAGGCACATTATGCACACATTATACACGCACGCCTGTGGCGCGCACGCATGCATATTTTAACCTCTCATTTCCCCTTGTGCGTAGTCCGCTCCTTCATCGAGCCATCCATCATTGTTCCGGTGCTGAAAGAAAAGCAAGGCAACATGCTTAAATGATCAGTGGACCCTTTGCCCTCACTCCCACTGTGAGCAGAATGCTTTGAGAAGCATGTTGTATAGGAGCGTGTTACCTCACCAATTTACTTACAGGTGAAACAGATAGTCTAACGACGTGGCCACTGATGATATGCCATTCAACCAGTGGTGGAAAAAAAGTACTTAAGTAAAAGTATCAATACTGCAATATAGAAATACTCAAGAAGTCAGAAAATGTAGTTGATTAAAAGTACAAAGGTATTGGCATCGAAATGTAGTTAATGTACCAAAAGTAAAAGTACTTATTATGTACACTGTAGAATGTCTCATTTCAAGTTTTCAAATGTATACAAATCCTTTGAAAATAGCAGAGCTACAAGCTTACAATGTGCATTGTGCAGAGCTTGTGCAATGCTATAGTAACTAAAGTTTTCAAATAAATGCAATGAAGTAAAATTTAAAAGTAAAAGTAATATTTGCCTCTGATATGTAGTGGAAAAGAAGTAAACGTACTGGCAATTGGAAATACTCAAGTAAAGTACAAAACTACAAATACCTCAAAATTGTATGGTATACTTCAGTAAATGTATACTTGGTTACTTTCCACCACTGCGTTCAACCTAACTGGTCGTCCTCAGTGTCGTGCCATAGCCACAACACTCCACACCGCCCGCACCCACTTGGAGGAGAGGAGCTCTTATGTGAGAATGCAGTTTATATAGACTACAGTACATCTCAGCATTCAACAGACCATAATCCCCTCCGGACCTAGCTGACACCAAGTTCAGGGACCTCGGTCTCAACCCCAAGCCCCTGGATTTTTTGCCATCACCAACGACACAACAGTGATCACAGACGATAATGAGATGGCCTATACAGGACAAAAAAGGTCGACAACCTGACACAGTGGTGCCAGAGGAACAATCCCTCTGTCACCCCGTCGACAAGACCAAGGAGCTGATCGTGGACTACAGGATGAGAAGAGGGATCCCATTGCATATAATAAATACTTTATTTTCTTGTACTATGTTTTATTGTTATTTCTATTTTATTGCTATCCTCTCATTCTTTCCCCCTAGAATTTGACCCTCTATGTACTACTTTGTACTAATGGTCTTGAATGCATACACACACAAACATCCTGCCAATCTGCTGTCTGCTAAGACAATGCAAGGGCATCTTTCCTGTCCTAGACAAGACAAGACATCCTGGTCTTACAATTCTGCACCTCTGCATTTTCCACAGAAGTCCCTCGTGCAACATGCACGCTTAAAATGACCCACAAGCTATAGCTGGGAATATCATTGTCAGGCCGCGGCAACACTCCGGGCAAAGGCTTGACGCATGTCGCTGACAGCGTCTTTAAAACGCTCTACCAGACCGGACAGTGGAGGGTAGACAGGGCGGGTCGACGTGTGAGCCGGATAATGCTGGCTAAGGCCACATGTGTGTCACCATCGGAGGCAGACCCACAAAAGCGCAATGTCACTTTGCAGAATGTCAATAAAAGGCCGACGAAGGCTCCTCACCCCGGGACACATTCTCAGCATTCCATTAGCCGTGTTATATACTGTACCTGTCACCCACTGGAAGCTGTCGCTCCATTGGTTGTCACGGCGACAGTAATGTTTCCTCTCTGTTGCCTCTCTGGACTGTCTCTGTCTCCTCGAAAGTCTGTCTTCAACGTCTGTGTCTGAGTTCCATGACCTTTTTCGTATATATACAGCAAGTTAAAACAATAGCAATCTCTCCTAACCACTTAAACCCTATATATACACGTACTCCAGTGTCCCGTCCTGGATTCCCTGGCCACCCCATTCTTGTCCATCGACAACAAACCTCTTAGCTGAAAATAGCAGATCTACAAGCTCACAACTCTAGGGTTCATGCGATCAAGACACTTAATTCAACCTTCGTCTGTCTTGTCTGTCTGTTTATGTCAGCCCATCTCTCTCTCCCAGCTGCCATCCATCCGAGTGTCAGTTCAGAGATTAAAGACCCATACTGACGAAGCACATTTATAATTCCCTTTGATATACAGTATATACGTACAGTCTGATGATTTAGCACTTCATAATTTGATGTCTTTGAAGTCGGCTCACAATAAGACTGCAGGACAGTCAAGCTGCCGTGCTTATGTGACACTGTTCAATATGAATTTGGATGACATGCCTTGAAGGGCATGTCATATGGCCCCTGACAAACCTTTAGACATTCAAGTGTCGGAAAACAAGGAGGAAACACAGGCCCTATATCTTCCGCCACCCCTTACCCCTTATCCCTAAACTTATTTGCCATTTCTTTACTATTTTAAAACATTTTAACATAGTACAAATAGCCAATCTACAAGCTAACAATGTGTCGATGTAGATTGGCTAGCTGAACTATTTTTAAATGTTTTGAAATAGTAAAAAATGGCAAATAAGTTTAGGGATAAGGGGTAAGGGGTGGCACAAGATGGAGCCCTGACTCTGAGTGAGGTTACATTGTGTCCGATTTGACCATTGTTTATGTTTCACTGAGATGTGGCCCTAGCCCCTCCTGCTATGTCCAGCTTTGAGGGAACACAAGCATTGTGAGGACGCAAATTGTGATTGGCCAGAATGAGATGTGTGATGATGTATGATGATAGGGTGCCCCTCACTTCACACGGGTGGGTGTAACTAAAGAATAAAATGTATTAAACATTGACTGTCTAGCATGAGAAGCACGACTATGTAAACAGTTCATTATTCAACTGAAGTACTAAATACGTTTGTTTTTTTCACGAGACAGAAATATCCATGGATAAACGTTCTCGTTCGTTAAGTGTTCTCTTGTTACTTTTCTATCAGACAACAAAGATCCTCTCCGTTGCGGTTGGCAGTTACATCTTCTCGTTAAATGCTCATTGTTAAATAACCTTTTTAGGCTGCCTAGGATATGGCCTAATTGGGGCCATTCATGTCTGGAATGATGCAAGTTCTTCCATTTATACTGCTATGCGATGCAAAGCTTGGCCAATCAATTAAGCCGACGGGTTGGGTTTGGCAATTATTGACTTTGACCGGTTTCACTAGAGACCAATGTGATGTGAAATCACAATCTGTGAGAGCAACGGTGTGGGTTGGCCAATCAGAGAAGCCAATGCATACAATCTCCCGAATGCATGGAGAATCTCTGCTTTTTTCTCAGACCCACGGGCCATTGTATGTTGTTGTGGCACAGTACTTTGAATGACCATGGGCCTTCACATACTTGGATTTCACCTTGTACTTGCATGAGTAGTAACAAATGATGACTTCTTGATTCTTTGAGTTATTTGGGGGGGTTATTTTGAAGCCTTTATTTGACAGTGGAAATATGGAAAGATTGACACGCATAACTTGGTCAAGGAGGCCAGGGATTGAACCGGGGACACGCTAATCAGGGTATTTTGGGCATGATGTATGCACCTTAACTAAAGTGTCACGCCAAGTAGTCTATAGTGTTTTTATTTTATTTTATTCACTTTAGCCTCATAGCTACAAGCTATATTTCCCCCAGACTCCACACCTTCTGGTGTTACTGCAACCTGTGATTATGTTCAGAAATCACAAATTCCAATGGCAAAATTAGTGACATCTTTTCTGTATAGTCACAGCCTGGGCAGATTGCAAAATAAATTATTTTGTGCCCCTTACATGTCACACACATTGATCTGATGTGACAGCGCCTGTGCACGGATCCCCAGTAGTCGTGTTATCATGTTTTGTTTAGAAGCTTTAGACCGACACAATCCAAGGACAGACACAGCTATTCTTGTTTAACAAAAAAGGCTATTGACCAGAGGGGAGGATAAATGATGTGTCCCGTCCACAATGTGTGATAACCTTCCCCTTATGACTAATGTGCATTTACAAAAATACTCAAAACACTACATAACCTCATTTCCATCATTCATCACACACATCCTCTGGGGCTGTAGGGTCTGTGCTTGTTTTCCAACTAACTCATCCTCTGGTCATATTTAGGGAAATCACATTTTGGTGAAGAAGTGTTATTCTAAAGATAACGCTTTGCTGTTTCATAACAGTATAAATTGTTGCTTCCGTAGCTATATTCCAACAGACATCCAGATGAGGCTGATGTCTCCTGACGAGTCGCCTACAGCGTGTGAGTCTACACTTTGATAATTGGAATGCAGACTAGCACAGAACTGTACACTCTGTAAATACAAGACCTGTACTCAGTCATTGTTTTATTAGGCATGCAATGCCATTTTGGCCTTTCTTTCTGCGAATACAAGTGATCGTTCCACCCCCTCCTCACTTTCTCTGTGCTGAAGTAAACGCAAAGATGCGTTAAGTGCAACTGACAAGTCCAAGCACAGCAGTTTAGCTGTCCTTTAAAAGTGCACTCCATAGCAGAACATATGCACATACAGTACTTGCCTCCTTTTGTGAGTCCTGAATAGCTCATACATTCCAACTACCGGAAGCTGTGTACAGGAATTCCGTGCACTCAAGTACACTACACGTCCAATGTATCCATTATTCTATGCAATGAACTATGGCTAACCAGAATGCGATTAAATTTGTCATTCAAAGTGAGGACGCATAATGAATGGAGGCATATCGATAAAGACATCCATTTGCGATGAACGCACATGCATGGGGCTGCGTGTTCCATGACAGACCATACTTATTGTACACTGAAAGGCCATTCGGCTTCCCCCCCCCCCCTCCCGGGGGGGAAACGAAGACACATGTTTTACATGATTCATGTGCATAAAGTGGGCACCAACCCCCGGAAACAAGATGTGTGTGTGTGTGTGTGTGTGTGGCGCTCATATAGCTCTCACGAGGGCGGATCACATACCGAGAGTCAACAGACTATAGCTGCTAGAAGTCAGTGGCGAGAGGGAGAGTGCGGCAGATTAAATTGGCCCCAGGGCGAAAGATAAAACGGTAAAAGGGAGAGAAGGAGACAGACGTAAGCATATGGATGGAAAGAGAGAGAGAGAGATAGGGGGGGCAGGTATTAGACGTTCGTTACCATAAGGGCCGAGGAGGAGGGTCGGGAGGGTATGCAAGGTGGCAGAGGAGGAGGGTCGGGAGGGTATGCAAGGTGACAATGAAATCGCTGTCCTGTTCCCAGCACGGAACTCCTGCTTCATTAGCTTTGCACGATAGGAGACAGTAGACACTCCCACTTTTGGTTACTGGACGGCTTTTTGGGCAGAGACTGAAATTCAGCACATTTTGAAAAGCTCAGTTGACCATCAGCAGGGGTGAAAATAATTATTATTCTAATTATTGTCACGTGTATAATAGAGAGCCCTGTGAAAAATGTTAATGATGCCAGCGGAGCGCAAGTTAAATAAAATAGGATTAGATCAAGTTTTATCACCCTCAGAGGAGGAATATCCCGTGGCTTAGAGTGATATGTAGACAGACAGGCAACCGGAATACCATATTAGAGTGTATTAAAATATTGATATATCATAGTCCATGCATGCTATATGATGCATGAATTATGCAGGCAAAGAATGAGGATCATGTCCCTGCACATGCGATAGAATAATCAAATGTTCATACCCGTACATGTCTGAGATGAATGAAACGATCATCATCACTCACTGGCATTATAAGAAGATGAGAGATCAGTGTGTATTAAGTGAAAGACACAATGTAACGCATGTATAATTAAAGTGCACTTCCTATAAGGCTGTGCTAATTAAAGCAGTCGGCAAGGTAAGATGTGATGACACTGGATTAGATGGAGCTCAGCTCATACCTCTCCGACAGGGCACTTCATACAGAATACTTTGTCGAACAATAACCATGAAACAGACTACAGCATTGCTATTCCCCCGTCGCTGTCAGATGGAAACAGTGTACTGTACTGACAAACACAAGTTGTCCACAACTTGTGTTTTGCAGGAAAATGCAAGAAGGAACCTCTCAGCAAGCCAAATGGGGGCTGCCCTACGGTTCGACCTCCCGTTAGTTCGACCTGATTAAGGTTGGTGAGGGATACGTTAAAACGACCGGATTAAGGTTGGTGAGGGATGCGTTTAAACGACCGGATTAAAGTTGGTGAGGGATGCGTTAAAATGACCGGATTAAAGTTGGTGAGGGATACGTTAAAACGACCGGATTAAGGTTGGTGAGGGATGCGTTAAAATGACCGGATTAAGGTTGGTGAGAGATGCGTTAAAATTACCGGATTAAGGTTGGTGAGAGATGCGTTAAAATGACCGGAGGGATGCGTTGCTCCCGTGCTTCGATTATGTTTAGGTTAGAGGTAGAGGTCGGGTTAGTAATGGTCGATCTAATGGGAGGTCGAACCAATGTCATGTTACCAGCTAAATGACGTCATGATTACTTTATGAAGTGGAACTGGCCTCGATCGGACTCTCTCTGATTCATCCAGGGACGTCCGTCTTAGATTAGATTAGATGTCTTTATTATCCACAAGGGAAAATTGTTTTGCTCAGGTCAATGCATACATTCAGGACAATACATACAGGACAATAAATAATTATACAAATACAATAAAACACCCAGCAAAGTACTAGTGGGCAGAATGTATGTAGGTTGAAATCAGGTGATATTCTGGGCCTGTTGGTTTGACCTGATCTGGCCCCAATCGAGACGTCACTAATTCGTCCAGGTCCTGACCGTGCTCGCTGGGCTGTGTTCCAGTGTGTAGCAGATGTACAAGCCTGCAGTGTGGTATGAAGTTGCATACTGTGGCTGCGACTTTTGAATAGCCAACGCAAAAATCTAAAATTTAGCAAACCCACAGACAGATTATTTTATATGAAAATATCACGTCTGTCGGAAAGTCATAAAGACATACATTTCAGAAACATTGAAAATAGCTGATCCACAAGCTCCCAACGCATCGCAGACAGAAGTATAAAATACGGAATTCATTTATGGAAAAACGAAATGTGGAGAAATAACATTTCAGCCTGACAGAGACAATAAAACACATGCAATTGTGTGCTAATGCATGGATATAATAATCATGAATGCACATACTTTTATTGATGCAAAATGGAGAGATACTGACACATTTTGCTCACTATACCCGGGTGGAATTATTGGTTTCAAGCCCCACCGTCTGTCTTTCTCTCCATCTTCATTTCTCGCTCTTAATCTTTTCAGTCTGGGACCCAAATGAAACATTTTGTGTCTTGCACTTGGAGACACGCCAAAAGTCATTAGAATAGATTGGGCTTCAACCTCTAGTCTAAGAAGCCAAGCCGTGAATATGCATAATTCAGCCTTTTCATCCTGCCTTTAGAATTTCAGCTTCCTAAAACAGGGGAATGGTCTCTTAGAGGTTTACTATTATTTTTTTATTTTATTTTTCCAAACAACATACTCTGAGTCTAACACACTGTTTCCAGTCGGTCTTCAACCATGTTCGGGTCGCAGAATTATTTTGGGGGGTTGCAAGTAAATATCCCCTTGTTTCGTTTCCAATTTGCTTGCACGCACGCACGCGCGCGTGCACACGGATCCAGGAACCTTTTGTCAGGACTATGGCTATGCTGTAGATTTGAACGTGCACCTTGTAATGTTGGTTGCTTGTCATGTACTATGCTTGATTTGATTCGTGCTGGCACTTGAAGGTTGTCCTTGACAACAGGATTGGTTAAATGCCAACAAAATGTAAATGCAGATTTGAGAATGAAATGGAAGGAAAAAGAGAACAAAATTTGTATTTTCTTACTTTTTTTAATTTACACTACTACTGATTTATTTGAATATCTTACTGTAAGCAGGGAATTTATGTAGGCTATTTATGTATTTTTTGCTAACAAACATCAATACATTATTAAGGGATGCAACCTTAGGCGTGGAATAGTGACACCTTTTTTTTGTCTTAGGCCTACTTTCTTTTATCCCCCTCCTTTTTCATTTTTTCAGGTTGCAAGCCCTGACAGTATAAAGTAGCACGGCCTTTGAATGCAATTTAGCTCGCTTTGATCACCATTCACCAGTCTTGGATTTTCCAGTGAAACATATACAAAAAGAACAACAAACTGAAATACTCTGTACAGGATGTTAATTCGTATGAATTCATGCATATATAGTATTTGACTTATGTAATCTCGGGCTGTTCTGAGTGTCTTCCCTTGCGTTTGAGCCCAGAGGGGCTATACTGCCGTTTAGAACCATCCAGATGCTCTTCAAGTAACTTGCATATACTTCACTCCTCCTCTCACATTGTGATGGTGTGCTATGGCTGCACTGCTTGAAGTACATCATGTCCTATATTTATACATAAGCGCAAGGGTGCTTCAGGCCATTAGGATCAATGGACTCAATCAGCTAATAATTTGATCATGAAGTCTTTATGCTTGATTCATACTTAGCTATGCGCAGGTGTTGTGCACCAGAAAATAGCAGATCTACAAGCTCATAACACCTCACAGTGCAATGCATGTGGGCTTGTAGATCTGCTATTTTGGTGCGCAACACATGGCGCACAACCATCAAATCAGGCATGATGAGCCGTTCTGATTGCTCAATGTCTCATAAAAACAACAGCATTTAGCAATTGTGTTCCTGACACTTTAATTAGTCCGTAATGATGATGAACTGTCAACCCATTCAAACTTAAGAATTAATCAATCATCTTTGCATTTGGCCAAAGTCTAATTTTGCCACATCAGAATGCCTTTCCACACCACTGCAGGGCTTCTGCACAATCAGTGGAGACTTAGTCAGGATTTGGATGTGGCGTTGTAGCTCACAACATCCTACTCCCCGGAGAGCCGGCACAGTAAAGGTTCAGCCCAGTTCAGCTCATTTGTCACCGCAGTGATAATCTACAATAGCCAGGTTGCCTCCATGCCTGTGTGGGCTGAACTCCACCGTAGCCTTCACATTACATCTATATATGCATGTGTGGCATGTGGCACTAACTGACTTGCACTTTTGCCACACTATGCTTGATTTGGATGAGAGGTAGCCTGGTGTATTGGGCCAATACTTGCAATTTGTATTCGGATTAGTGTCTAAGGACGCCTATGGATTTGGAAGATATTTTGATGCTCTGGCACCAAAAACGATTAACGCATGATATCCCAATGCAAACAAAGGGTAGGCTGTCAAATCAGGGCTGTTTCGTCCGACCTAGGTGTCGAGTGAGTGGTGGTGGTGGGAGATTAACGAAAGGTCTATTGGTTAGCTTCTATATAGCCATGGCCATAGCTGAGTGGTTAGCAAGGCCCCATGCAGGTTTGATTCCCGGTCACACGGCTATGTGCCATGGAGTCCATGAGCAAGACTCTTACATTCCTTAACTTCACTCCCAGCAGTCTGAACGGTTTGAACTGAATTTCCACTGTGGGATTACAGAGGTCTACTTTATTACATTCAGAATGGATAATCATGCAGATTTTGTGTGCAGACGGTGGAATCTTCACCTCATTGCACATGTTGGACACTGCTTATAGTACAATGGTGAATCATTAGTCTGGGCTGCAGGCTTTAAGATCCATTACTGCCAGATCATTTACCCATCATTGCACTCTAGCTATGGTCAACTGGCTGCCTGTAGGCTGCTTCATTGGAGCACCTTCATCTATATACATCTATTATATTTACAGTCGATTACACTAAACCCATCTTACACCCTACATTCACAGGAATACGTGCTTGCCTCAGTACCCAGAACATGCACTGAGTTTGGTAAAAGAGACTTCATGTACTCTGCTCTCTCAGCCTGGAATAAACTTAAAAAAGAAAAGGAACTCTGGAACTGCAGACTTTTATTACTGTATCAGATTTTAAAGCCTGAGTTATAGGCATGTTAAAGGATGAGATGTCGATGTTTTACTGTGTAGTAGTCAGTGTAATATTTTTTAACATGGCCTTCTCTCCCCAGCCTGTTAGCAACCTCCCTCGCCTTTAATCCACCCCCACCTCCCAGTCTCCCACCCCAATGGGACTTGTTTTATGTTCTTGGCTTTCTGTGTCTTGCATATATCTGCCTTTTATAATTTATGTTGCCATTTTTGGACAGGTCTTGCTCGCAAAAACGAGATCATTGATCTCAAGTAAACTGTAGGAAAACTGCTGGTGAAATGATGGTAATTAAAATACATAAAAGAAATACTTTTCAGGGTGATGAGCGCATGACTCTCTCTCTCTCTCTCTCTCTCTCTCTCTCTCTCTCTCTCTCTCTCTCTCTCTCTCTCTCTCTCTGTCTCTCTCTGCCCCCCTTCTTCATTCCAGCCAAGGTTGAGGATACAAGATTTAGTCAGGTTTCGTGGATGTAAACTACTCAGAAGGCTGACAAGAGACCTTCTCTACAGAATACTCAAGCACTGCACTTTATTCTTTCTATATAGTGTTAATGTTTGGGTCCACCTCCCAACAGTGAACAGTTAGTTCACTGTTGCACCTCTGTTGGGTGGAAGTTGAATGAGGAAATTTGCTCAAGTCACTTAAGTACAATTTTGACTTATTTTTACTTTATTTGAGTATTCCTTTTGTATACTTTACTCCCTTACAGTACATCTCAGAAGTAAATATCGCACAATTATTTGCCAGCTTTAGTCACAAGTTGCTTTGCAGATTTAGATAATGAATACATAACATACAGTACATTAACAAATTAAGGCCCATTGAATACTTTGGATAGCAGATTCATTGTCACTGCATTGCGATACATGTTGTGAGATTCTGCTATTTGCTGCTATTTTAGAAACATAAATTTTTTTTTTTTTTTAAGTATTCTTGTCAAATGAATGCTTCTACTTTACTCAAAAATGTTATGCGGCTTCCACCTTTTATTTTATTTATAGAGGGACAGACAGTAGGCTGACAGGAAATGGGGAGAGAGATGGGGGAGTGACATGCCGTAAAGGCCGTCTGGATCGGGAGTCGAACCCGCTGCACACTGCCAGAATGGATTACCAGCCAAGGTGCCTGGACCACTGAGCCACAGCCCAGGCCTCTGAAATAAAATTTACACCATACTTTTATACGTTTAGTAAAGTAATTTTTTGAATACGAGCCTTTTACTTATTTCTATATCGTGGGAAATAGCTGTGGTAAAGAAAATAATAATACTAGTTCACTGTGTCACCTCTGTTGGCAATGACTACCATTTTATTGGTTAACTGATTACCTTAATTGGTTGAATGTTGTGCACAGTATTTCGTGTTTTTCTTCTTTTTTAAGCCATATGGATGAGCGGAGTCCCTCGGGGCCTATGCTAGTGTCTTTAAAGTGTTCTGTTATTGTGGGGAAAGCTTGAAAATTGACATGTTGAGCTTGTCGATCGTCTAATTTCTGCAAAAGCTCCATTCCCAACGGACACTGGGGTTTACTGCTTAAGCCACGTATACGTGTCCTGACTTAACTGAATTGAAAAATGCACCTGGATGATGCAAACTCTCCCCACGTCTCTCCGTTCCCTGAGAATCCACCCGTCCGCTCTCACGTCAGTTTGTTAGCAGACACACGAGCCTATAGACTCGCATCACGCACACAAACAGGAACGATTACATTGACACATGCATGCCATGTGGATAGGTATATGTACATTATGCATGTGTTGTACGTGAACATAATTGCATATGAATTATACTGTACCATATGTGTACAGTATGTGTGGCCTGGTGTTTAATGTGAGCAAAGAGGACTGCTAGCGAACTTGATTCATTTTGGTGGTTTTACGCACGGTAGACCATGTGGTTCTCAAACATTTTCATGTCAATGTTAATGTATCTGGCAGCCGACCCCCATCTGAAAATATTTGTGCCGGGAACCCCCATAGAGTATAAAGAAGGATAGAGACCGAACTTGAGCGTTAGCCCCGCCCCCCCCCCCGCTATTCATTTCAGTGGAAGTTGCTCAGTGGCGTTTTGAAGCACCCGGAAGACTTCCGGAAGTATAATTATAACTCAATGGCTCGAGCGAGCGGAAGTTTAGCCTAGCCTTTAGCCCCGTACCTCAATTTTGAGGTCCGGGCTTACGCACGTGACGTCATGAACGTCCGTCCATCTCCATTAAAGTGCTGCAATTCCACATTTGGCCAGTAGGTAGTGGCATCTTCAACGTTGGATAGCCTTACTGGGGGCTTGGGAACACCCTGTAATAGAATATTTTGTTGCTCAAGGACCCCTTGGGGTCCCTGGATACCACTTTGAGAACCACTCCTGCAGACCATATAATAAATGCCTAGTAGCAATACTAATCACACAATCATGTGTGTATGGGTCCAGTTTAGCATTGCATTAAGAATACATTAGAAAAGGTGTGTTTACTGTATCACCCAATAGAGCTGTCACAAAGTGAATATAATGAACACAAGTCTATCACATTCTTTATTACATTTTGTATCGTATCGTCTAGGGAAATTTGTTTTAAGTAGCCATCTAAAGGTGTTCCTGGCAAAAAAGTAATCAGTAATCCATCTGAATTACTTTGAAGTGCCACAAGGCATTTTGGTTTCAATAAAAAATGGCCAAGTGCAAATGCTTGCACCTGCTTTTTGTATTATTACTATAGACCGGTGCTGGGCTGTAGAGCACAAAGTCGGTAACAATGGAAGTTGGAGATCCATGGCCCACCCGGCTATGCAATACCCATTGTACCTGTGTCAGAGTACCCATTGTACCTGTGTCAGAGTACCCATTGTACCTGTGTCAGAGTACCCATTGTACCTGTGTCAGAGTACCCATTGTACCTGTGTCAGAGTACCCATTGTACCTGTGTCAGAGTACCCATTGTACCTGTGTCAGAGTACCCGTCCACCCATCTATCTGTGACCCTTTTATGCCCATATATGGAGATTTCTGTATCTGTCTCTCTGTGTCCCTTTATTCCTAATATGGAGTTCTGTGTCAGGCATGCACACTGAGATATCGGACCAATGGTATGTCTAACGCAATGGTATGCCAAGTCAAGTTAAGCTGCCCTGTGTGCTTCTTTTAGCTGCTTAGGTGTCCACAGAATGTTTTAACTGTTTTTATTCTTATTTTTCTTTTACATTTCTCTGCCTGTAGCACTTTGAGATTTGCTTCAAATGTAAAGTGCGTTATAAATAAAATGTATTATTAATATTATTAACCAAAAGCATGCACTCAGCCAATTGCACATAATATGAAGTGCTGTGATGTCAGAACATGTCAGCTCCATATATGGAGATGTCCAGAGCCCGGGCAGAGGCTTTTTTCGGCGGTTTTGGACAACCGTGGGTCTGACCGACTCGACACCAGGTTCTGCCTTCCCTGTGGGGGTGTGGAACACGTGTGTCGAATTTGAATTCGGTGCGGCGAACGGTTCTCGAGTTACGTGGATTACAGGCGTCCGTACATGTGCACACACACACACACACACACACACACACACACACACACACACACACACACACACACACACACACACACACACACACACACACACAGAGATACTTGGTTCATTGATATATAGATAGATGTATTTTTTAAACACCATCAAGCTTATCAGGTGGACTGATCACTATCGTTCTGTCTTGCCCAATGGGCCGTTAAATCCTGATACGGTATACAATATATGATAATTGCGTTCCTCATTAAAGCCAATTTCTGTCAATATCATCACCCCCCACGCACACAGACGGACAGACGCACGCGCACACGCACACACACACACACACACACACACACACACACACACACACACACACACACACACACACACACACACACACACACACACACACACACACGCATGCACACTCAAGTTCAAAAGGCTTTCTGCAGACAGTTTGTTTCATAAGTGATGCATGATTAGCTCCACCATTCACAATATCCCTAATTTAAAACAAGGCACATCTTTGCAGAAAGGAAATCAGAGCAGGGCTGCACAGCTGTGTCTTGTAGGAATCCATTTTTGCTCCCTGTTTCGCCCAGCAAACTAATGCTTTGCTTGCCAAGGCATTACTGAAATGTGGATAAAAGGTCACTGAAGGAAACCTTTGACAGGCAAAGATTGCATGAGGGTTTTTAAGGGTTTTGTGGAGGCAGTGTTGTTTTTTTTGTTGTATTTTTTCCTGCTCTAATTTTTGTGTCGCTCGACATTGTGCAAAACTAAATAGAGATTGGCTTCATTTGCATCTCAATGTCGTTGCTGAGTTCTGCTTTCAGCTATTCACCTGTGATTCATCTCCAATGCGCTGACTCCACGGTGTACTGTACACCTCGAGGTGCTGCACAGAGATTTTAATGTAGCTCCAAATTGGAAGAGCACAGCGTGGCGGGAAGAATTACATATGTCACCCAACAGACACATTAGTATTTAGCTCATTTCCCTGGTTAATGGGAAGTCATACTTGCGCTCTATGAAATGAAGAAACATCGAGCCAGACGCTAACTTTTCTAACTAACTTTTCTAATATTCGTCACATGAAGCCTATAGCATCCCTATTGTGGGGGAAATCTATCTATAAATGCACCATGTCTCTGTACGTCTGTCTGTATGTACGTGTGTACGGCTGTAGTCCACGTAACTTGAGAACCGTTCGCCCCCACCGACTTCAAATTTGACACACGCCTTCCACACCCCCACAGGGAGTGCAGTGCGGTGCCCACGGTTGTCCAGAACCGCCACAAACGACCTCTGCCCGGGCTCTGGACAGGGCCCCTGCCCAGGCTCCATATATGGAGCTGGCCTGTTCTGACATCACAACACTCCATATTTGGGCATGCCTGGCATGCCGGAAAGGGACACAGAGAGACGGATCCAGCAATCTCCATATATGGGCATAAAAGGGACACAGACAGACAGATGGGTGGAACGGGTACTCTGACACGGGTACAACGGGTACGTGCTCTACAGCCGGGCACCGTTCTAGTATTCTGCAATGACAGCTGATTTCCATGTTCACGGCGCTTTATGTTAGCGCAGCGTTGTGATATTGTATATCGTATGGAAAGTACATAGGTGAAAATATATAATGGGAAGTCATTCATGATGTTTTATAAGATAACATGGAGATCCTTAGGGGAATTGAACATTATTCTCGATAAACAGTGCTGGACTCTCGACTTGTGTAACTTTGTAACTTTTCTTATCTTAAGTCGGTCTGACATCCAACATTTCTCTCTTGCACCCTCTTCCCCAAAATGTATCGACACCGGCCTTCGCCCATGTCTTCCTTCATCCCCGGGTGCTTCTGCTTCTCTGCTCCACCGCAGCCGCTTGGAAGCTTGCGGTCTGTTGAGAATGCTCCGCAAACTGTCTGATCTGCAGCCTCGGATTACCAACTAAATATCGAGCAATATGATTTATGTGTGTTCAACATGAAGCTGAGTTATTGGTTAATAAAACCATGAGGGAGTGCATTTTTTGAGAAATATGGCCCTCAGGAACGCAGGCCAGTTATGACGTTGGCAGCGATGATGATTAAGATGCAATGTTGTTGACTATCGAAATCTGATTAGCAAAACATTTTCCTTGTTTGCCGGTGCCATGGGCCAATTAATATTCACAGCAGGGACAACATTGTCACCCTCTATTTGCTGGAGGATTAGTGTGATGTGCCTTTTTAATGTGCATGTTTCCTCTTGGAAAAGAGAGAGAGAGAGAGAGAGAGAGAGAAAGAAAAGTCATGCCATGGGCCCAAACGGCACGTATAGGCATTTCAATTTGATAGTATCGTAATACATTAAACAGCCCTTCAGGCCTCAAAACATGAAAACCTGCTCGTCGTATAGTATGTATCCTTTGTAAATTGTATGCGTTGCAGGAATTGCAGCAATAATGTTGCTTAAGCCTGTTATTGTGTGTGTGCTAAAAGTTCTCTCACTCGTGGGATTTTCTCTAAATATATATCATTGTCGAATGGGTTTGCGATAACAATTGCCACTATGTTTTGTATTCCCTGTGCTGCCCTCCAGGGGCCCATATTTCATTATTACCTCTCTCTGCTGCTTTTCCTGCATTACTTACCTTTCTACTGACAATGGATTTCTGAAATTTCATGGTAAATCGACTCCCAAATTGGACCCTATACGAAAGCACAAAGCAGATCATTAGGGATGCCGTTCGTAATAGCACCAGTCAAGTGTTGTTGTTTTTTTATACCTTGTACTTTATATATTATTTTAGAGCCAGCAGCGACTCAGCGAGATGTGTTAACATGGCCAATTTTACAGGGCCTATATCGAAGATGTAATTTTATACAGTGTGTTGCGTCACTGGATATATTAAACATTCAAATTTGCATTTAATTATGTAGAGATTTAATGTGGTTCTTCATTTTGCAAATTGGGAGCTTTGTATTAATTCCTTCCAGTTATTAATTCCATGCGTCAGGAAGCAGATGATTATGCTTTTGGAATATCAAAGTCGAGCATAACATGTTTTGACGTGCGCCATACATACTCCTGAACAATATTGTGTCCAGTGTAGACTTTACACTAGAACAGTGGTTATCAACCTTTTCAGGACGTGACTCCCCAAAATAATCATAGCCTATTTGAACTGGAGACCCCCACCCTAACAAGCACTTGGAATTGTAATAGTTGAGGCATTAAAATTACTTTGACTCGGTTCCACAGATACATAATTGTGAAAATAGCCTGCAGGAGCTTGTAGGCTAGCAGAGCTAGCAATTGGTGTCTCTTTCTTATAGGTATTATTTTACAATTTGGCCAATGTTTGACCAGTTTTTATAGTAGGCTATAGTTTGTGGGTAGTCCATGGGTTTTCAACAGGTGGTCCTTGGACCACTGGTGGTCTGTGAAGGTGTTGCATGTGGTCCCTGACCATGCATTTAGTAATGTAGGAAAGTGAAGATTCATATTTGAATTTATTGTATTGACCACAAGTTGAGAAACAATGCAGTAAATTATCTTGTGACAAATGATGACAAGTCGATGTTGTCAGTTACTGGGAAGTCGGATGTCAAGAACTTCCACAGAAAAGTGAGTTAGAATATCAAGGGAAACCATACCGGATTGCCTGGTTGAGACACCATTATAAGGAAATGTGCCCATAATCAATCGCAAGTGTCTGCTTACTCTTACGTACAATGAGTTGCAATGTCAAGTTACAATGAACAGCATCATGAGTTTAATATGGAAGGTTAATTTCTTTCCCCCACACCACGACCACCTCCCAACACAATGGTCCCCAGGTTAATTATCAGTCAGGGTGGTGGTCCCCAGGTTGATTCTCAGTCAGGGTGGTGGTCCCCAGGTTGATTCTATAGTCAGGGTGGTGGTCCCCAGGTTGATTCTCAGTCAGGGTGGTGGTCCCCAGGTTGATTCTCAGTCAGGGTGGTGGTCCCCAGGTTGATTCTCAGTCAGGGTGGTGGTCCCCAGGTTGATTCTCAGTCAGATTGGTGGTCCCCAGGTTGATTCTCAGTCAGGGTGGTGGTCCCCAGGTTGATTCTCAGTCAGGGTGGTGGTCCCCAGGTTGATTCTCAGTCAGGGTGGTGGTCCCCAGGTTGATTCTCAGTCAGTGTGGTGGTCCCCAGGTTGATTCTCAGTCAGGGTTGTGGTCCCTGGTTCATAATCAGTTGAAACCCCCTGCTATAGTCTACAACAAATGTCTTGGCGAGAACATTGTCAATCTAATACATGGAACTTGCAGATCTGCTATTTTTGCAGAATGTTTTCTCCAGAATAGGGATGCTAGGGTTCATGCAATCTGGGAACCCTATAGTCTATGGACCTTTAATGTTTGTTTAGAGCCTAAAATAACCGGTTGCCAGCCAAGTCTATGAACTTTAATGTTTTTAGACGTCATCTGGATGATATAAATACTGCACTCACTGTGCCCCTCACTTCATACTTTTGACCAGGTGAAACCTGGCTTATGATTGCTGCTGTTGGCTATGACGACTTTTGCGGGACCTATAGTCATGATTGGCTGGCCGAGTCTGACCACGTACTCTGAAACGCCGCCTAAGTCAATGGGAGTCTGACCACATACTCTGAAACGCCGCCTAAGCCAATGGGAGTCTGACCACGTACTCTGAAACGCCGCCTAAGCCAATGGGAGTCTGACCACATACTCTGAAACGCCGCGCGGAAGTCTCAAACAATTAAGACCCCCAGACTTCCATTGAAGTGAATAGCGGGGGGCGGGACTGTTGCTCCTCGTCCACTCTAGTCTCTAGATATATTATAACTCAAGCGAGCCACTGAAAACAGCGGCTAATGTTATGAGCCAACTCTGTCTGGAGCTACAGGAAAGGCCTAACAAAACACACTGACAGTGATTGCACCAACAGAAGAACGTCGGAAACCAACCGCCCGGAGGTTGTGACAGATGCACAACGGAGAATGCTTGTTTCACCTGGCTGTTTATGATATGACGTGTCATTCTTGTTCCTTTTTGAATTTGCCTCAGGGGGCACCGCCCAATAGAATGTGGGTGACAGGATGTTGTTATTACATTCCTACGAACAGCAAATGTACACGTTGTAAACTTAAGTTGCGGACAGAGCTGCGGATCTCTGAACCTGTCTTGAAAGATTAGGGCTCATGTGGTTTACACAGTATTAAAAGCCTGGCATACCTATTTGGGGAATGTCATTATAGGTGAGAAATTACAAACAAAAAATATATATTATTTTTTTCCCCTTCTCAAGAAATATTAAATAAACAATTATTTCACTGGCAAGTTGGTAGATAGGTTTCTGCACGCCAACTAGCCTCTGGGCATTTTTTAAGTACGCATCCACCCTTAAACAACATCCATGTCTGCTACTTTGATACTTTTCCAATTATTACGCATGAGAGTACATGACCAAGCCTCCTGTATTGTCGAGAGCAAGCCTCTCCTTGTTGAAAACAAGGACGTTTGACTTTCTGTTGAACTGCTGTTAATTTGACACTGCGTCTTTTCAGGCAGGTGTTGTTTCAGTGATTCTGGGTAGGGATTATAGTTTTGATTAAAACAGCCCTCCTATGTAATGAAGGTTATTTATATGCAGATACTCAAACATATGAGTCCACAAATAAAGTCTCCTATTTACAGGAGGCGGGTTTGAGTGTTCAGGTCCCTTGATCCCATTAAAGCACCAGGCTTCATCACTCGATCCAAACGTTGGCAAAATACTTAGATTTGTCTAATCCAGTGGTACTGAACCCTCAGGGTTCCTTGAAGGGTTTCCGGTGGGTCCCCCCCCCACAAAAGGGGTTTACAGTTTAAGCATAATAGTTAAGCCCTGTTTTATTTTTTAGGCTATCTGAAAATAACCACGACCGGCTTTGCACATCTGCTATTTTTGTTTTGAAAAAAAACATTTTAGAAATGTATTTAGTTCAAAAATGTTTTATTTTTTAGGCTATCTGAAAATAACCACGACCACGATCTGCTATTTTTCGAAAGATCTTGACAAAGTTTACAGAAACTTCTTTTATGGTTGTCCCTGGGACATCTTTTCAAATGAGGGTTTGTACTAGCGCCGCCGAACTCACGCCGACCACTCAGTGTTTAGAAATACGTTTAGGGTTAGACGTAGCTTTACTGGGGTTATGTTTAGGAATAGGGATAGCTTTTGGCACCGTTTTACTGAGGTTATAATAAGGTCAGGTTTAACCGTTTAACCGTAGTTTACTCGGGTTACATTTAGGAACACCAGCCTGAGCAGTTCCGCCGGGTGTATACGCCATGGGGCGACATGTTGTTTTGAGCTGAGTTCGATGGTAGATCTAACCGCATGTGTGATGTTCTGTGACGTTCCACTGAATATCTTTCACCATACACGGGGCTCAAAAGCACTGTCACCTGGGGCAGGAGCTGGGGGCTGACAACAGACAGGCTAGGTGTCACCCAAGTGCAGTCTTTGGAAAACTGAAATCTTGACATGTGAAGATATCAGCATGTACTGTATAAGAAACAATATTTATTCACTTGACAATGTCGCCGTGCGCATGCAAGGACATTTATTGTTGGATGTACAGCACGGTGCGAACACCACGCAGTGTACCCCTATATTGATTCC